>NC_060256.1:18892970-19196000 GCF_921293095.1 Ischnura elegans
ATCTGTTCGTTTTAATTTTGTAAGTCACCAGATTTGCATACCTTGTTTTGAAGAAATGGAAGTACTCACAGCTTCGGCGACATGTGCCCTTAGAATAAGGAAAATGAATTTGTAAGTATCAAAGAAAATTCGATGTGGGTTTTTTTTTATTTTTTAACATTTTGTCATTTGTTCGTAAAGAAAAAATTGGAAGCGGAAAATGTGTGTAATACCTTGAAAGATCCAAGTGAAAGACATGGGAAGTTTATTCTCTGTATTTTAATTTGGGGTGAAACAGCAGGTTACTTCTGAAACTCTGCACTCCCCTTAAAAAAAAGGTTTAATAACTTTTCGATTTTTTCCGAGTATTTTGTACATCTCTATCATAATAGGCGGCAGTAAAAATCTGGTAAACAAGCTCATTCTCGTGTTTTTCATGTTCGAGGGAATTTTCTACCTTGATTTTTGACCTTATTTTTCTCGTTCGACTTGTGGTCGGATTGCCTCTGTTCTTTACGCTTCCCTTCCCACCCGAGTGGCCAAAGGGGGCGTTGCTGGCAATATCCCCCCTCCTTCAAGCTGGACTCCCCTTCCTCACCAGAGCAAGCCCTCTCCGGGTCCTCTATTTTCCTGGGTTTCACGAGAGAGTTCGCGGCGAAAGGTGGATCTTTGTTGGCATTACACGTATATCCATCTACATCTACATGCTACTTCGAAAGCTGCCTCAGTAGGAATGTGGCGGGGGCTAATGGGGCATTAGCCGTTTACAAAAAAATAAATATTTTGAATGGATAACTTTGAATTTGTTTTTCCACAGAATTATTTCATTAAATCACGAACATGACTTCGGCGGTTTACGCCATCTCGTGGAGGGTGAGGAGAGGCATCTTTTAGATGAGAAACGGAGGAGACAGAAGGTATGGATGGAGCGAGTACTTAGCGGGGAGGGGATGTTGAAAACAGTGTTAGAGGGTAGAATGTTTGTTAAACGAGGGAGAGGAAGGAAAAGAAAAGCATTTTTTATATATAATGAAAGGAAGTAGGTCTTATTGTGCATTGAAGAGGGAAGTACATGATGGAAGGAGAGTATCCCGGAATTCTTCTTAAGCACTCCATGGAAACCTACCTTAATCGGCAGAGTACTTCAATAATCTGGTTTCCAGGATATGATGTTAATTGTCGAAACCATGGTGGTGATTTAATAAAAAAAATATTCTGTGTAAAAACAAAGTTAAAGCTATTCGATCAAAATGTACAGCAAATCCCACAAAGTATCGCCGCAAACCTTCAAAAAACAAATAAAACGGAGATTCCTACCAAGTCCCACCTAGCACTCATTAAAAGTCTTTCATTTTTCGGTGTTAAAACGAACTCCTGTTAGAGTAGTATAGCGCTTGTCTACTAACGACATCAGCAAGCAACGAAAAAATGAACAGCGGCCCAGCGAAGAACGAATTCCCATGCTCTTCATATCAAAGAACCATAGTTTGACCCAAGATTTTCTGTCCAAAGCAAAAAGAATTTATTACGCAACCTGCAGGAGAAATTTGGTGGGAACACTCTTAGCCATGTGATATATTTGGAGAGGTTTTAGAAGTCTCGGAAAGCGGAGAAAAAGTACATGGGAATGAAAAAATGAATGGGAGGGAGGAACCTACTTGAGAGAGGTATTCCTGCGTACGATTCTCGGAGCGATATGGTCGCGGAGTAATGCATTCGAAGTGTGAGCGAAAAATAAGGACCCGATAGCTTTTCCGTGTAGAGGGGGCGAGGCGCCGACGTCTAGAGATGGGTTTCCAGGCGACTGGAGACAGCTGAGGAGGAGGACAGGGCGCGGGTGTCTTTGAAATGAATGTTAATCAGAGCGATCCTCTCGCCCACGGATAAACTAATGCCTGGAAAATGAACCTACTACTTATAAGGTAGAAGAGCTGCAGTAATTAAAACTTAGAATATTGAAACTAATTGAAAAAACACGTTTCTATTCTAAATAAAAATAGGAAAATGAACTACCTTCCCTAGGCCCAAGGTCCACCTTTAAAGTTTACAGAGGAAAGACTACACTCTCAGAACCAACACCGTGGAGTGTATTCGCTTCACATTTGATACTGAAGTAATATAAATTCATCGTCTGATATTTGAGATTTTTGTTCAGGTAATATTGTAATGTGTAGCATTAGACAATTTTTTCTTCCAAAGATCTCTATTCTTTTCAAATTACAAATTTTTTCTCGTCTCCCTCCTTCAAGCTCTTATTTAATGTCTTCCCTCTCAACAGTCCCCTCTCTCCTCTCAAAAACTCCTTCGCAACATTCTATCAATATTCATTAGCATTAACATCAACTTAAATACAAACATCTAATCAATAACAGTATTCATTTAGCAAAATCATAAATACCAAACTTTACAAATATCTATGTACAGGGAAAGAATTTGATTTATTTTTTATCCACCTTATATTTTTTCCCACATGCGAAGGCCACCTTGAAGAAATTTGAGGAATGCTACGCCCAATTTGAATAAAATGTGCTGGAAATGCCCATTTGTGTGGAGAGCAAAGAGAGGTAGACATTTCGGATTATTCGTGGAGATTTAATGTTCTTTTCTCGAAAATCCTTCTTAATCAGTGTAGTCCTCCAGGGTTTAGACCGCCGGCACATAAACTAATGCCGGGCCCGGTATTTTCACCTCGCGCTCTCGGAAGCCCTATTTTAAATCTTCCAGGCTCGAATCCCCGTGGGTCCTCTCACGCACGTCTCCCCTATATCTTGAACGAGGCCTCATTGGAAGAGTAACGGGCGGAGAAGCGCTGGGAATATGCACGGCGCGAACCACCGGTGTATTTTCCAGGAGCTATCAGCCTCACGGATAGAAGTCACTGCGAGGAACTGTGTATTACTCCCGGCAAGGAGAAGGAGATTAGGAAGAGGCACCGAAAATGTGCTTCTAGTTGGCTTCCTTACTCATGCCGTTTTCCTCTTGAATACTCGAACATTCCGAAAACTTTATCATGATGTTTGCAGGAAATTTGGGATATTCATATCCAAGTATAAAACAAATGGTTATTGGCTACCATTTTTTATCTTGAGGTTTATAATTCAAATGGCAGTCTTTGGCTCAGGAGCTTGGAAAATTTGGCATCAGAGTGCTCTATGCTAAGCCTCTCAAGCCACCTTTTTGGTAAACATATTATTTTGCCTAAATGCATACATTTTTGTGTACTAACTGACATTTATTTATACTGTGCTATTTTTTACATCGCTTTTCTATCAATTAACCCATATCCTTCTGGGAAGCGAGATTTATTCACTTGCCACAACTCCTCCTCCTCTTTTCTTCTCTGTCATCTTTGCATTCACATAATCCACCTCGTTTTTAGTTACTATTTAACCTGTATGCATATATTTTTTCATCTCTGCATAATTAAGGCTGTGCTATTTTCTGACATCTTTTTCTGGTAATTTAGCAAAATCCTTCTGGGCAGAGGAATTAATTCACCTGCCACAGCGCCTCATCTTTTATTCTCTGTCATCTTTTCATTCACATGATCCACCATTTTTTAATTATTATTTTATCTGTATCATATATTTTTATACTAACTCTACAAACCGTGCTATTTTCTCTCTCACGTCTCTTTTCTGGTAGCGAACCAGTGTCCATCTGGGCTGAGAGATCCATTTACCTACCACAGCGCTTCCGTATCTTTTCTTCTCTGTCATCCTATCACTCCCATAATCCACTGCGTCCCTTTCCTCATCTTCTCTGTCTCCCCCTTTCATCCCAATTATCTTTGACATGTCTCTTTTTTCTGATTTGTTCTTTTTTTCGGGAGGAAAGCTTAATTTCTCGGTTGAGCTGTTTTTTCCCTCGTCTCTTAGTGAGAGGGTTTCAATCTTCTGATGCTGGGTGTAATCTCAAAGAAACAAGTTATTTTCCCTACCTCCATATGTTTTCTATTTCTCATATCTACGGCTGTATTTATTTGTCAAGCTGGCAGATTTCTCTCCGTTTATTACCTCCCGGGATAAGTAAGTGATAGCTCGTCTCTTAGTAGTTCTATACATCGAGTCAAGAAGACACCTAATAGCTTATTAAAGCCACGAATTCATCTATGGTTATGTCTTATTCTGCCTTTTTTATTTCCCCTCCATGTGAGACGATGGCGGTAAAATTGGACGTTGTTTGGTCTTTTCTATCATAAGATTTCTGTCACTTCAGCTCAAAATGGTGGTATTCGTACCCTTCTCATTTATTTGGTAATAATTTTCATTTGAGTCCGTCGACTGTGATTTTACTTTACGCGAAATTTTGTAAGACTTTATGTGGTGAATTATTCTTTGATGCCATCAGCTAATTATTTAGGTGGAATTTTGTGTCTATTATCATTTCAAAGACGGTTTATTTTCCTCTTTCACTAGACAGATGCGTCGCTTTATTTAAAGGGTATTTTCTCGATCCCGTCTTGATGTTTAAATCCCTGCAATCCATTTCCACCTCTCGTCCGCTTGATACTCAGACTGCCTTTGTCTTCTTGGTCTCTCTCTTCATAACGGGAAAGACCCATCTAGAGATTCTGGAGACTCGTGTCTCGAAAGACGGAGGAAAAAAAGCGACCGCATTGATGCCGAGTTTACCTTCAGAAAGCCTCGCGGAAAAAAATCTAGAGAGAGATAAATAAAAGAAATGAAAAACCCTTTTGCGATCACTCGTCCAAGTTAAAATGTCGCGTATGGAGGGGTAGCGTTTCATGTGGGACTCTCCCTTTAACCTCATCCACTGCCGACCCGCGCTTCTCTTTTTTTAAGAATGAAAAAAATGTGGAAACGATGAAAGAAACGCAATACTCAGCGTTCATATCCGTGCCTACACAATTTACGATGTTCCTCCCCCCCATTCCTTGAACCGTCTCAAACGAGTATCTGAAGAAATGTTTACATGCGCGGTGGGGAGTCCTTAACGCAAGCCTTTCCCTTACCTTCGCTCCCTTAAAAGTAAAAACGATCATATTAGAAAGGGGGAGATGAAAATAAAAGAACGCAAACCTGCCGTGCGTCTTCCAAATCACTTAACTTTGATGATAAACGTTGTTTTTTAGGGAGCAGGCGAGAGCATGAAGGGGTTCTCTTGCTGGGCTCAGGGTTCCTCGATAGGAGTGCGGTTCGGATGCGGAAGGGATATCGAACCTCCTCCTTTTTTCAGCATTCCCCTATCCTTTTTCAAGAGATGGCAGCCGTTCATCCATCCTTGATCTTGTGGTGCATACGATACCCCAAAAAGGGCTCTTTTGAATAATCTCCCCGCCCATTCCTTTCTCAGCCTGCCCATCCCATGCGAGGCAGAAATATGGTGGAGGCGCCGGGTCACATAGGCCGGGGCATACCTCAAGGCCCAGCGGATTAAGCGGAATGCGAGGCAGCAGTCGTTAGCTGTTTTTGCCGAGGACGTTGTCAGATATGGTTATTATACTGTTGCCAATTTGCAATGAATTCTCTTGTCTATCAATCTAGTTGGTTTGGTCGCAATGTTTCCAGCAAGCAATTTTTCGTTTCGTGCTTAAAATTGTCCCGAGACAGGAGTTTGAAAAACCAACTGGTTGGGAGTGAATTCTGTTCTCCTGCAACAATGCAGGGATTTTCTACAAGGAAATTGATAGGGATTGGTGCGAGCCTGCTAAATAAGGTCATGGTTATTTCGGAACCCTTTTAAGTATGGATGTTACATCTAGAGTATGCCATTAATTAGATCTGAATAACATTTCTGGTGGCTGTTGATGGAAACACTAGTAAAGGTATGTATACTCATCTGCACACTCTATTCTGATGAAATTTGCTGACGAGAATGTTTAGAAGATTTAAACGTGACCTGAAGGGGACAAGGGATTGTCCGTTGTCCGTGTAAAAATATCACAAATGTTCATATTTTCAAGTCAAGTTCAAGTTCAAGTTTTTATTACACCAGTCCTAATAATAACATTTGAAGATAGTGGGAGAATAGCTTATATAATTGTTATTAAGTAGACTCTTTATCGCTGAGGGGTACAGCATAACACCCAGGCGCCGTGGAAAATAGCCGAAAGCTCTCTCCCCAAAACAGCGGTCTTAATCCGCCTCTGAACGTGGTAGACATGACTGATGCAAGATGAGCACAATCCATTGAATTAAACATTGGTTTAAACCTATATTTGCGTATGAGTAGTCCCAAAGCATTTCGTAGTAACGGGCTACTCTGTAAACTCCGCCCCTTATTAGTTGGCAACCCTACCTGCCTGCAGGGGAGAAGAAGGTTTTTGAGAGAAAAGAAATGTAGTGGAGGCGCCGCCGGGTGGCATGGGGTTGGGTGGTCATGCTGTGAGCGCTTGGAAAATGGGGAGGTCGGAAGGACATGAAGGGATAGTGCCCCAAGAGGGTTGTAGGGGGAGAGAGGGGGTAGTGGAAGAGGACCCGTCGCCGGCGAGGCGGCATCCGAGCAGAAAATTAGGGGTGGGAAAATATTTCATCCCCTCTGGGGGGTGAGTCGAGTTGCTGGGCAGGGGGTGGGATTTCCTCACGATAGGGTGGAAATGGTCGAAGTGCGATAAAATTCCCATCCCCTTCCCTCTCCTCCTCTTTTCGCTCTTCCTTCCTCACTCTACTCTCTCCTCCTTTGCTTTCTCTTTCCTGTCCCTTCGCCATTTAACCCTTCCATTGTCCTTTCTTCTATTCTCCACCCTTCCCCATAAAAAATTCTCCTACTGCCGCACCCCGAATGGAGCCACGTCCCTTCAAAGACTCTCAACGAACTTCAGCCATTTTGATTCCGTTCTGTGATCTCCGAGTGTGGCTAAACAATCAGTGTTTGTTCATTGTTAAAATCCTAACTCTTTTTGTAGTCAAGTCTTGTAGTTATTAAACTAGAATTTTACATTATTATAATTGATATACTGTTATGTAAATTAAGTTGAAGTTTTCAGTTGCTTGCCCGGTGAAAATTCATATTTGTTGAAATATATAATGCTTTGCATTTTCAATGATATAAGATCTTATGAAAAAGAAGAAACTTAGTGCTTTCATCAGTTTCTTCTTTTTAATTTTTCATAATGCATCGCTTTCACAAAGTTAAGCCTCAAACCATCAACGATATAAGATCTGTTATGCCTTCACTGGTGACACCTAACCCAGATTTTTTTCTCTCTCGTTTAATTTAAATAATTGTGCCTTAGGGCTAGTTTTATAGACTGTCTAACGTTAACCAGAACATGATTGAGACCTAGCCTTATCTTGAGAACATCTGAAAGCTTCAATAAAGCAAAGTAGTGCACAATAACATTTGGTTTAATGGGTGACCTTGCATCGAAGCATTCGTTATTGCAGTTTTCAATCTCCGCAAAATTTTAACTAGATTGGACATTTTCAAACTGGCCAGTTTCAGTTGGCTCTTACAGTGCGGAAAATGCTAAATGTTTGTTTTTCTTATTTGTTTCTTTTGAGGTTATTTATTTTTTATGACGTGAAATCAATTTAGTACTAATCATATTTCTGAGATTTCTATGCATGGCATCGCAAAAAGTATGCGCGAATTTGTCGTAAGTTGCGGGTGGTGTTGTCCCTATTATTTGAGGAAACGTATTGGGAAAATTGTAAAATCTAAGGGTAAGTTGCTTGTAGGCCGACATTTCGATAGCTACCTCTGCCAGCGCCCTCAGGCTAATGCCGATACCCTGATGCCTTGCCCTGAGGACGATGGCAGAGGTAGCTATGGAAACGATGTAAAACCCGAAAATATTTCACCAGTATCATATGCCGTAAAAGAACACAATCATTTATCACATCAACTCTATTTTCACTGAGGCTGTACATCCTATTTGATGCATTTAGGCATGGCGGAGGTCCCTGAAAGGCATGAATACGATGTCATGGAATTATGGTCTAGCGACGATGCTCCTCTCTTTTGTCGCGTCTACGTAGTTGACTCGGCGTCTCGTCGTATCTTCTTGTTGAACAAGCTGACTTTTCGTGTTTGAGATCAAAGCCTTTTTTATACCACTTAAGAGTCTTATTTCCCCGTTTCTTGAAAACCAACGTACTGATAAGGCCGGTTCATTGCAAAAGAATAATGATTTTTTGTACATTCTCTTATTAAACTGGCAAGCATGATTCATTATTATGGGTATTCTATAATGGTCCCCTACCGGCGCGCGGTCCCTTCATGAAGTTCCACTTTTCCTAGATCGGAGAATTCAGTAAAATTCTGGCTTCCTTCTTCGGGATGGCTGAGATGTTCCTAATTGCACACTTGAAGTTCTCCGCGCTCCAAAGCTTTCCAATTACGGGCGATGGGATTTGATGTATTATGCTTCTATTTCATTTTTGTGGCAAGAGCTTGTTACCGTTCTGTAACTTGAATCCGTAGTGACATTTATTTAGTAAAAGTCCTCCTCTTCTGAGTTTCTGACAAATTGCCATTTTTCTCGAGTACCAATAACAGTTGTCATGGAAGTGGTTCAAGTTTTCCTGGAAAAAAATATCAATGGGGAGTAAATAAGAGTTACGGTTCAATGTATTAGGCTAGGAAAAGTTTATGAATAATTATTTTTCTGTGCAAAACAAGGAATTGATACTGATAAACTCAGATATTATTAATCGAAAGTATTGGCCTTAATGTAGTCAAGCATAATTGAATTTCAGCTATATTTTCTGGTTTGTATTTAATTATTGTCATATTTGAACAATTTAATTGCTTAAATCATTCTATATTCCTTGTGATACCGATGTTTTTCACCCTTTATTTCGTTGGGTAACCTATTATGTTTCAAAATCTTTAATTTTCAAGAGCCAACTTAATTTTGTTCGATACGATTATTTTCAATAACAACGATGTGCGAACAACAAGTTTCTCAGGTTTTGTCGTTGTTTAGGGTTTGCTCACACGCAGTTATTAGCTGCCTGGATATTTGAACTTGCGCAATTCGGAAAATTGATAGTATGTGCAAATTTGTTATGACCAAACTTCGGTGAAAATTAATATGTACATTGAGGAATAATCAATGCTTTCAATAATAAATGCAGAGTTCACTGCTGTCAGGGAAAATAAATTTGGGACTGGAAGTTTACTAAATGTCAGGGGAATTAAATTATGGTCAGAGGAAAACTCCAGAAGACGAATCGTGGAGGAATACGCGGATCATTGTTGCGTTGTTGCGGCGATCCGGTATTCTTTTATTATTGTCCTGGCTGCACAGCTGGCGCTACTTCACTTAATTGCACAGCATATTTCCCCTCCGGCTCAGTAAGACTTTATCCGTGAACGTAATATTGTTCAAAGAAAATCTACGCTATTCCTGAAAAACTGATGGGAAATTAGTCTGGGAGCCGCTAGACACTCGGAGGATACAGGCTAGACTTAGATTACTTGAGCTATTTGGAAAAGATTTCTTACTGAGCTACGCAGTAGAACATCATCTCAACACCTTATTTTCTGAGTCCGAGACAAAAACGATATATGTAGGAGATTGATATTTTGGCGAACCGATAGGTATAGCTATTTGTTTCTCCCCTGAATAATTGAAGGCCTTAAATAAATTCAACAGATTCAGGCTTCACTTGGTGGAAGTTAGACATACTTAAATAAATAAAGTCTATTTAGGATTAAACAGTCGAATTTTTCCATTGTACTTACATCTGTTTTTCTTCGCTAATGGTCGGTTTCTTAATATTACCGCCACACGCTTATTGAGGTGGCTTACAGGGCAGTATGCAGAAGTACACTTCGTGGCATATTTATCTTAAATCCTTATGTATGACTACTTTGCCATTAATATAATGTAAGTTGAATTTTAAAATGGACCGGTTATCAGGGAAAAGTCAGGAAAGTTGTGTCTTTAACTGACGTTAAAAAGGAACACTTCCTCTGAAGGAACTTGTCTTTTAGTTGTTACAAGTAAGGCACGTAGTGCCCCTTATTTAGTGGTCGTTTAAGTGGTTGGTTTCCCTGGATACTCACATTCGGGCTCTTTTTCTTAGATTGAGGGAAACCGCTCATTTCCATTTGAATGTGTATCCTCGTAATAAATAATTCTCTTTGCTCACTCGACTTGGGACGCGCAAAGACGCTCTTACCCTCGATGGGGAAAGGCAGAAAAAAAGTGAAGAGCGCGAGTGATTCCTTTTAACCAAAAGAAAAATTAATGACAGAAATGCCTCTTCGATATTAAATACCTCGAGATGTTTCGCTCAAGTCTTGCCGTTTTGTGTGATTTCCATGTAAGTCGCTCCCCCGTCTTCTTTGATGCCTTGCCTCCTTCCTCCCGCCGCTCGCTACCTTCACCGTTGCCTCGCAGTTCCCCCGGCCACCGCGGCGCCGGGGCAAAGTTGTCCAAAGGGATCCGTCCGGCTTTCGAAGCGTGTGCAATCAACCGCCCCTGATTGGTTTGCGGTTGGTCCGGCCGCGCGCTATCGCTCCGCTTCCTTTTGCTCTCCTGCTAGCCCGCCGCTCCAATTCTCTCAAGATGCATAGCTCCAACCTTCCCGGAAACCCTGGACGGCGATATTTGAGAATCACCATCAAGAGTCTTAGCGTTTGACCTCTTGTGAGGAGGGGGAACTTACGTTCCGCGACCGTCTAGCTTTTTGGGTCTTTTTCTCCACTTCCTCCTCTCGACCTAGACGACTGCGGAAGATTTTTTTTAGTTCCAGATAGTTCCGATCTCGAATTTCGAAAACAAAAATTGCCTTCAGAGGAACCAACCGTTCTCTTTTGTAGAGATACCCATTTTTAAATACTTGAATAAATATTGCAGTCTCTTATTTTTCTCTCCCTTGGTCCTTAAATCCTTCCCCCCCGCGAGTCTGAAAGGTGTTCTGAACTCCCTTAAATATTTTCAAAGGCTCGTCAAAGACTTCCTAATTTATGTATCCTTTCCAGCTTCTTTTTTGAAATTGTAGAACGATTGATCTCTCGCTTTTTTCTTTGACGTCTTTTAGACATATTTTTAAAGTTTTAAGTCGTGCGTGGTGCCATTCTCCATTATCGGGTTTCATGTTTTCACGTTGAAAATATTTTACTGTTTATATTAATTTTTTCTTGTTTTCGCTGCATTGCAAATGTCATTTTTAATACATTTTTTCAATGAAGATTCGACTTGATGACGTTTTCCTGGCCTAATCAAGACATCGTTAGTATTATTTTAAGGAATTTATTTAAATGCGGTTTCGTGATAGTTCCCATTGAATGAAGTCATTGGTTGTTGGAGGGAATAGCGTTGGGGTTTTTTAAAAGCGTTGCTCAGTTTTGTCATCTATAAACTGTGTTTTGTGATTGCTTCTCGGCTCAGAAACGTAATTAGTTTTTCATATTCGTTGTATTCTCTGAGGTCATTTACACTGTAGGTGAATCCTTGCGGTAAGAATTTCCCGGAATAAATTAAAATTTTTGTGAAAAACTTCCAACAGTTATCAATTGTATTTGACTGTAAAAATATATGTGGATGTTTTTTTAGTTTCAGATAGTCCCGATCTCGAATTACGAAAACAAAAATTGCCTTCAGAGGAACCAACCGTTCTCTTTTGTAGGGATACCTATTTTTAAATACTTCGCAGTTTTCCCCGCATTTTCGGACTTCCATTGGCTCGCAAAATATTTATAATGAGCATAAGGAAATGTCAGGAATTTTGAATGCATTCTGTACTTTCGTGAAATTCTGTTCTTGCCGAAAGGCACTGCTTCAACATTTCGGATAATGCTATTAATCCGGCTTTAAACCTTAGTTTTACGCCTCTGACGATGCCGCCGACAGTTGAGTTGTTTTTATTTTGGAATTGCTCTTGTACGCGTGCGGAATTCTCTTTTTGTTTTCGACTCGAGTAGTTTCGAGCAAACCGTCTCTGGGAAAAAGGAAGATCGGCTGTCATCCCGGTCGAAAATACAATCGCTTACGTTTCTCCCAGACGCGTAGGTGAAGCGTCTTCTCCTCGCTGTTTCGCGGAGGGGTTTATATGTTTGAACCTTTGTGGCAGACACCGACCCTCGCCAAGCCAAGGCAGAGAGAGAGAGGGGAAGGGGGATGGATGGGAGTGACGTCACAGGTGATGAGCCGTGACTTCGCCCGCAGGCAAATGAGGAATTCCATCCGAGGGTTTTGCTTGATGAATTTCGTCTGCGGGGAATCGGAAAGGCTTTCGTTAATCCACGCTCCGCCGAATGTCTGCAAATGCTTCCTCCTGAATTTCATCTCCTCCCTGCCTCTCCATAATGGCGGGGCATAAAATCGCATGAAAGGCTGTGCAGACGTAATGATTGCCCACTTAACCCGCACCTCTCGAGTCCTTTGTTTTTTGTAGCAATGCCTTGGTGACGTCTATTTGCATTCATTTTCCAAACCAATATTTTTTGGTGATGTTATTATTTTTCTCTTTCAAGCTACATTCGTGACCATCATAAATTCATGTGATCTTTTGAATAGTTTGTTGTCTTTATTCATTTGTGCAGTCTAGTTTTATTTCACATTTAATGAGATTATCACTTAATTCCGTTCGCAAGATTCAAAGAAGAGGTTTACATTGGTGATTCAAATTCTTATCTATAACAATGAGGGAAGCGTGAATAGTGCAGTTGAGTGTTATTGAATGAGATTTTCAACTTCCCAGCTAAAAAATAAGCGTGTGTTTAGGTTTTGGCCAGTTTTTTTTTTTCGATTTCATCCGACTATGTATCGGTAAAATGGATGGTGTACGCGGGTGTACCCTAGAACTTAAGTTGGATTTTGTTTTGCAAAGGATTTTGTCGGATTATACGCCTGAAACATTGAATTCAATATTGCTGATGGTGATATGCGTGGCTTCCTCGTTAATTTTATGCTTTTTTTGTCTTTTTCAGGGTCGGTGCAACCGGGAGAAGCCCCCTTGCAAATATTTCCACCCGCCGCAGCACCTCAAAGACCAGCTGCTCATCAACGGTCGCAACCACCTGGCGCTGAAGAACGCCCTCATGCAGCAGATGGGCTTGGCGCCGGGAGGACAGCCGCTCGTGCCCGGTCAGGTCCCTGCAGCCGCTGCCGCAGTGGTGAGTGAGTCCTGCAGGCAGCTAACTGCAGTCCCTGCAGCACCTCTGCTGCTCATTGAGTGTCTCAATCGGACACCATCATCCGGATGGAAAATATTGCAGTACTGATGATGTTAATGACTGCTTGATAGGAAGCTCGAATATTTCACGGTCATTAATCTCGTCCTCTTCGACCTATGGTAATGGGTATTACTTTCCGTAGATGTTGAGAATACAGCAGCAATAAAAAGGCATCTATACGAGGGGTGGACCCAAAGATAACCGGACACAATTTACGAGTTACGCGCGTAGCGATTTCCGTCCGGTAATTTTTGGTTCCCCCCCTCGTGTATCACGGTAAAGGGAGTGAGGTGGCCTATTGAGTAGACCGATTGGCTTTTTATCGAGGGGGCCTGGGTTCAAATCCCAGGCGAAGTCCTCCAAATTTTATCCTCGTCTTGCGAGGTGGCCCAGGGAAAAAAACTGGCCTCCCTACCTTGAATGGGTGAAAAATTACATGTTGTAGGTTGAGATGGTCTCTACCTTATCATATCCATACCAACGTTACGGTTGAAACGTTGAGTGAGTGATGTACAGGTTGGAGAAAAATTATATCTCGATATTTTAACCCTTGATAGCTGATGCCAATATTTCCTCCTCATCCCCGTCATCTTCAATAATTTTAACGATTACTTTTCAAATTCAACCGTAGTTAAATACATTTAAGCCTATATTTTTGTAACTTAGAGCGTCAGAACCCGTATATATTTCAATGATCAATTATGATGTGCTTCTTGAAGTTTTTTCTTGTCACGGAAAAGCCATAATTCATCTAAGGCTAGGGTATAGTTATTTTCTTAAATGCCTGTCGTTCTTTATATTTTTTGTAAACTATCGAACAGCATTATTTATTAGCTAGAGGATGGGAAGTGTAGCTGTCGTTATCAGATAATGTGTCTCGCATTTACGGAGATGTCTTACAATGATCAGCCAGGGTAAGCGAGGTCCTAATGATCCTCAAGCTGACGCTAAGTGCAAATTTATGGACCTTTGTTCATTTATATATCCTGATTTACTTTTGCATTACAGCTTGGACCCCGTAGATATGCATAAATTATTGAATAGTACCTTCTTTTGCATTTTTTGTGTTTCCATCCTTATAATTATCATATTATGGTGTTCACTTTATCCTACAACTCACTAATTTTGTACGATGTAGTCATAATTAAGATACTATGATCCACAGTTTTGTTTTCCCTGTATTTTCTTGGCGAAGTAGTTTCTCATTATTTACCTTCACTAATAAGCTAATGAGTGTTTGCATTTTGTAAGTATATTTTTTTATTTCTTTGGCATCTTTTTGCATGGTTTTTACCTTATTGTTCTTAACTCATTCATACCTAATTTAAGAATATAGTGTTTTTATGTGCAAAAAATGGCAAATACCTCGCTCTATACTATATTCAGATGCGTGGAATATCTCCGACTAAACATTAAAAGGATACACATCAAAAGTATCTAAGTTGTTGCTGTTGGATACTTTGAAACAGTCACTGAAAATGATAACAATCAAGTTTGAAAAAGTCTATTACTATAAAGCGTTAGTAAAAATTATTATATTTTGGAAAAAGTGGACTAGTAGAGAATATCATTAAGTAGAATGAAATAATTTTTGGTCTTTTGAAAAAAATGACATAACTAATGCAAGCTACATATTTGAAAATAATTTATTAGATTTTAAATTTGAGAGTCATTAAACTAAAATAACATTATCATTTCAAAATTACTTATCGGACTTCCGTCCTTTCTCGTCCGATAAAATAAGTACTGCAGCTCTAAACATCCTTTCACGCTGTGCTAATTACATAATACCAGTATTAAACTCGATAAATATATTCCAAATATATCTTTTAAGTTCGTCAACAGTGCTTCACTCGTAATATTACCTTACTGCTGTCCATGATTGATAGTGCCTCCTAACTGATAGAAGTCGGCCGATGCCAAAATTTTGAAAAAAATGCATCAATTTTAGAAAACCTGAGTCCGTTTTTCGTCTCTTTTTTGGAAGATGGTGTACTTTTGTTAGTATTTGTACTTTCCCTGATGTCTGTTTGGGTAGATTCGTGCGCTTATTTTTAACAGATCGACATTAACCAAAATTGAACGTACGAAATTATCTGTAAAGTTAGTTTTGAATCAGTTAATGTAAAAATTTAACGAGATAAAGTCAACTTAAAAAATTAACGATTAGGTAAAGTTTTTTGCAACATTTTTAACGATTTATTTTAATTTTGAATCTCAACAATGGTTGCCATTATTGCCAATAATGCGGGTATTTGCCATTGCTTGTCACCTGTCATTCGTTCATAATTGTTCCTTTGTGACCTCTTGTATACCAATTAGTAAATTTGGAACCTCAAGTAGAAAATATTGTTTTCAAGGTCTTCATGCAAGCCTTGTGTTTTTTGTGTTCTCCACCACATCTCTTTTCTTTCGTTTTCTTTTTGAGGTTGGCGGCAAGGTGCAGTTCGCCACTTCTCCACTGACGCTTGGGCAGCCTTTGATGGTTTCTGGTTTGGCTTCTTCTCTCCCTCCCTCACACGCCCTGGGACAATGCTTAAATGTAATGGGGTAGGGACGTGGTGTAACACCCTGAACCCTGAAACCCGTAACCCTTGTTTGCGCCTCTGAGTATGCATACGTACACACAAGAGCGCGAGGTTTGGTGCGTATGGAAACAGAACGAGAATTACAGAGAGGACACCATTGTGATCTTGTATTTGGAATTGCGCGTTGCGGACATCTTGAAAATAACTAAAATGTGCGCCAAATTTGAAATAATTAGAACCTCAATGACACAGAGTAAGTGAATATACTCTGTGTCATTGCCTTGCTTGAAACAAGATGGTTCCCTGAAGGCATAGGTGGGTAAATTTTATCTGGGGATGTGCATCGAGTTATTACTAATTTCAGCCTCCTCTGTCCTCTCTGTATCTACTTACTCTGTGGAATGAGACCAATATTGGCCGCGAGATGTCACCTCCGTTGGTGGTAGTCACGAAAAATTAAATTTATGCTCTCACTACGAAGGAAAGTCACTTTATCGTTCACGTTGCGACTTGCGTCTTACTCACGCCTTACTCACGCCCATTCAGTATGAGCCATATCATATCGCTTGCCATTTATTTTAGAAGTTTAAGATACATTCCTCAAAGTGAAGTCATGTACATCTGGTATTTGTCTCCTGGATTTTCAAGTGAACTTGAGGGCTTTCTCAAGTGCCCAAAATCCGGAGTGGGTCACGAGATGCATCTCGTGGACTGTTTACATTGATAGTACTTTGTTTCGGTGATTTTTATTTCTTTTCGTAATTTAATTTCCATTCACTTGAATACCCCCCACAAACGAGAAATCTCAGCATTCTAATAACATTTATTGACTATTGACGAATCAAATTTCTTTTTCCATTTCCATTATTATTAAAATGAAAGTTCAATGTTGGTCTCAACTTATGGTGTCTACGCAGTCACCTTAAGCGCTCTTGTCTACTGGTATTAACTTCGAGGTCGTTACAGTGGGAAGCAATGGAATCACAGGGATCTAAAGAATGATTTCGTCGGCGTTGGGGGCAATTTTACCGCGGTGAAATCGATTTCTATGATGAAGCTTCATGCGAAACTTCTTCTTCGTGGTGAAGATTTTTTTT
Source organism: Ischnura elegans (assembly GCF_921293095.1). Lineage (NCBI taxonomy): Eukaryota > Metazoa > Arthropoda > Insecta > Odonata > Coenagrionidae > Ischnura > Ischnura elegans. Next base: position 18,909,670 of record NC_060256.1, read on the forward strand.
TATTTTCGCGGTGATGCATCGAAATTTCTCGCAATGCGTTGCGTTTACTGTGATAGGGATTCAGTGATAGGGATTCATTTACTTGTTGTGGCTTAGTCTGGGGTTAGCATTGCTCTCTCCAAACCTAACCGCAACCTTCCGGTTGAACCAATGAGTGTGCAAGGCTGTTTATGGGAATTGTTTCGTTTCCTTGAGACTTAAAAGATGACGCTAAAACATTTTCGCCCGCCAAGACGGAAGAATCCTCAGGTAATAGTGTTGTAGATATCTGGAACAAGGGATATGTTTGAAGGGTTGATAATGACCAGAGAAATAAAAAAACTGTATAAATATGTATGGAAATAAAATAATTTTCATTAGATTGTTTCTTACTGCTTAGGGTAGTAAGGGATTTGCGAGGCAAATTAGATTCTTGCGTTCTGATAATGAGAGAAAATAAGGCTTTGCCATTAATTAAAATTCGGGGAAGTTAAAAAATAAATTGAATGAGAAATAAGGGATAAGATAGTAAAAATTTCGAATTGCTATGAACCCTGAAATAACGTCGCACATGCTCGCATTATTACCTGAAAACATTCCACGTTGAATTGTACCCCTTCGATTCCATTGCTTTCCGTCCATTTCCTGAAGTCCTTCCCTTGGAGTCGAATACCCACTGGGATTAATTAAGGCTAAGCTTCTTTATATCATGCTTGGAAGTGGTTATTGTATGGGTGATTGATTCAGCCTCCGTATCACTCGCTCTGATCTTTTTTTTTGTTAATCGTTCGCCAACGACCGGAAGCAGTATTGGGGGAATTAAATAGTTTTAAATAACTGATAGGTTCGTCGATCTGCCATCCGAATTCTTTGTTGAAAAAGAAATTTTGGGGTTTAAATGGCATCTATGATTACCATGTCATTTGTATCTAGATGTATTCATTTGGATGCGTTATTTTGTAAATTTTACCACGGTTAAATGAGTTTAGATGGATTTAGTTTATAAAATGCGAACTCTGACACAAAATCAACCTGGGGTCAACCACAGGAGTAGACAGTGGCGTAGCCGTAGTAGCGGAATTTCTTTCGGGGGTGGGGGGTGGTCCAAAATCAGGGTGACAATTTTTTTTAAATTAGGTACTAAGTGGGGGTTTTTAGGCTAATTTTAACACATTTCATAATTGAAGCAATATCATTTGTGAAAGAAATATTTCTTAAATTTATGATTTTTCAATATTTTGTTTTCTTTTATGAAGGAAAGAAATTGTGTTTTTATATTTCGGGGGGTCCGTACCCTCCGGACCTCCCCCCTCGCTACGCCACTAGAGGTAGAGTTGGGACTTTGAATTGAGTGAAGTTCTGGAATCGTAAATTCATCGTGTAAATACGTCATCAATTCTTGTGGATGGCACCTTTGGAAGCAAGATTCTGTGAGTCGCACAAATCCGTAGCTTTTCTTTTTTTTGTGTTGCGCATCGGTTGAGGTTAAGCAGAAAATATTACCTCGGATACTAGAGGCCGCATTACTCTGCTCGCCTATTCGGCGAACGGGGAAGAGGGTAAAGAGTGGGATGTTATCAAATCATTTTTTCAATGACACTTCCAGCTATATACTCATTGTCAGCCAAACCTTGTCTTGACACCAATATTTTGTGAGCTATGAGAGAAGTGATTCTGCAGGTTACGTTCACAATGTCTCTTTCGCAAGAACTGTAAACTCTCGATATCCAGTTTGGTAGACATCATGCCAATCCCATTGGGTATATTTCCTCTCCTATCCTTTGCATGTTTCATGTAAGACTAAGTTTAAAATAGAAAAACACAGCTAATTAAGCAAAGTTTGTTGTAATGTTGTCTTAGCTTTGTATTAATTTCCTGTAATGTCTGCTTTTTCGTCACTGTATCAGTGAAACAAGATCCACTATCCATCAGCCTATGTTTTTAATCGCAAAGTATTTTATTAATTAGTGTTGTTTTATCGCCTCTAACAATTTAGTACCTATTTGCTATATTTCCACGCCACCATGTGTGTGTTTATTTTACTTGCTTGCTAGTGATGTTCCAAGTATATTTATTTTGTAATCCTATAATGCCATTTTTTTCAGCGTAAGCTTAATACCGTATACAACGCAATTCTTCATTACTCTCCACGATTTATGTGTTATAATTTGTCTACTGTTCACCTTTTTGAGCATATGTGATATTCGACGGCCTGAATCTAAGTCAGTGGCTCTTGCAGGTAGATGCATGGGATGATAGCCGTATTTCCTATTCCCTTTTTCGGTTCATATTCTTTGTCCAGTCAAGATTTCTTCAAAACGGGCCTTCAAAGTTTCGGGATAGTTTTTTCTTTTCTTTCCTCAATGTATTTGGGCTGTTTAATCAGAAAATGAGATCATCGACGGAAAATACACAGGAATCAATTACTTCAACTAAAAATACTTCACTTCGTCGGCTTTTTTAATTAATTGCTTTGGAGAAATCGAATTTTTTGCTGAATTGAGCAAAAATCGTCCATTTTCAAATGGTACTTTTAATCTAAAACGGTTCTTTGGAGAAAAGATCTCAGGGGAAAAAATATTACGAAATTTTATGTACTTTAATTTTTGGCAGAATACATGTTCGGATTCTGATTTAGCAGTCCAAATCACATGCAGAACATAAAAATCAAAACTACCCCAAAACTCAACAGTGAGAACTACATCTTGACTGGACTATGTGTAGGTACTAAAATAATTTTTGCCCACCGAGTAAAATCATTTACGAATATTTCTATGTTTCTGACTTTCTGAAAATTATGCAAATTTGATCCTAGCTAACATGTTACATCTGATTTCGTCGGGTCTACCTTTTTTTCTGAGCTGCAACGAATGACTCTCCGTCAATTATTGGTTTTTTAAAGCGCTGGCGACATAAAAATAACAGTATCTAGAGATCTGGTGTTTGATCTGAATCCGATTTCTCAAGTAATAGCATAACGTAGGATTGAACTACGGAATAATTTGTTAATCCTTGGAAAAGTAAATATTTCGTGTTTCTTGGGAACCTCGGGAAATTTTTGGGATTAATTCATGGAAGAACAACATAGATTGCTGTATCTATTCTCATATTTTTTATGTTTTGTCTAACTACGGTATATTTAAAGTTTGTGAAATATTTTACATTTGTCTGTGACACTTTTTCGTGCACCTAGACTATCATTAATCATTCAGAGCCGCTATTCATAGACAATTTTAATGGAAGATGTCAGGCCTTGGTGATATATATCTGATTAGCTACTGTTTATGAAAGGATAGTGATTATATCCCAAATTTTTCGTTTTTATTACCTATTTCTTGAAGAATATCCCGATAAAGTTTAGGAAAAGTGCTTGTATAATGTTTTTTTTTATTTTTACGTCTATCGTTAAAAAAATAAGGATTTAACAAGTATTGCGTGTTGGTAGTAAGTAGTCGCTTTGGATTTAAACTTTTTCATATGACGCGAGCCGAATTCTATGCGAAATAATTGCATGTGAGTGTCGGGTTGCTTCATTTGGTTTGGGAAACGATTTGTGGTCAATATTTTGTGTTTTCGGTGATATCTTGAAGAAATAACCAGTTTTCCTTTGCCGCTAACTTTTAACATTCCTGTTTTCATGGCTATAACTCTCAAAGCGTGTTCATGCATTTATTATCCTCAATAATATTTATTGGTCATCTTCCAAGTTTTCACCATTCCCATTTTTCAAATACTATGCAATGTATTTTGAATTTGTTTGGTATCTACGTGTCGATGAGTGATTTATTTGTTGTGATTACGATCACTTTGATGGATTTTTCTTAAATTTCCATCATCACGGTTCATAACGGTCGGGGAAGCTGGGGAAATATCATGGAAATAAATGATGGTCAGGGAAATTTATTTTGGTGAGGGAAAAAATCCAGAGGCGCAGCATAAAGGCGCACTTATTAGTTGAACGCATTTGTCATTAATGCCTTAGAACGGTGAGGTGGGTTTATTGTTTTGTTCGCCTTCAGAAAAAAATACAGAGAATAAGGCGAAGACGAGGTGATTGGCGCGAAATTTGGCTGTTTTGAATACTTTAAAGGGCTAATTTCGCAACTGAGAAGGCTAAAGAAATAAGTACGTGCGGTTCTCAGAGTTCTGCAATAACGGCAAAGCAAGGATAAGCTTAATTTTATTTTTAGATTATTTGAGCCATTATCAAGCAAAGAGTGCTAGGATTAAACGTATTGGTTTGTGTTGTGTTTGAATTTTGACTGAAATATGATACGCTCTTAGAATAAATAAATGTTATTCCACTGATGAACCATGCTGCATTTTTCTACAAAATCCTCTCATAAAGTACTTTGTCATTGACATAGAGTCAAGAAATTATTAAAAAGTCGGACTAGAAATAAGGGAGAATTTAGGGAACTCGAAAAGGGAACAATGAACGATGATCAGTCATGAAGGTCAGTGTTAATTTTAAGTGGATCATTCTAGCGTTTCTGCAGGCATCCCATCTTAAAATTATTGAGGTATCAATGAGTTTAACCCTTATTTCGGTATTCCGAAAGTTTGCTGGTGTAAAGACTGCAGTGGTCAAGTTTGTATAATGTGCAACCTACAATATTCCATGCAGGTAATTACATTTTCCTTATACCCCAAGGCTGGTACTTGAAACTTTTTCCTCATATTCAATGTTGTACTTAAAAATCATGAACTGAACTCATTCAAGGTCTCAATATACGAAGAAAGCCTTCCGTTATAGAAATCCTTCATATATGCCCGATAACTTAGCGCTTATCATCCTGGATGGATCTCACTCACATTCATTAAGGGTTTTTTTACAGGCTATATTCTTAGGCTTTGAGGTGCACTTAAATTTTTATGCGATTTTTGTTTTCGCTGGGCTTTCGCGGCTGTCAGAGGATGGTTTTAGATTTTCTGGGGCATTTACGGTGGTATGGTGGAGCCTTTAACGTTGTGTGGCACCGAATTCAACCGCTTCTATTAATATTTCAGGCATGCATTCATTTCAAGACAAAAAAATTAGAAAGATTTGCTTTGCAAATCAATTTCGTCTGCAGACACATATATTTATCAAAAATAATCCACATTATGCAGTCATGTTCGTTTGGGAAGTTTGGGAATCGTATTATATTGAAACTTAATCTCCGGGCTTAAAAAGCTACGATGCGATTTTCTTACCTAAACTTCAGCTGTTTAAATTATACCTTTATTTTTATCATAGTGTTATTTATATATACAAATCTCTTTGCTGAATTTTGTTAAATATGTTATATCCTTTCGATAATTTTCCTTGGTTTCCGAATTGAGTTGACAAATCTTACAAAAATATTTCTAAACGAAAACTCAAAACATGGTAGAATCATAATTGAGTCACTATTCTGACCGTAATTGTAATTTCAACAATTCTGTGGAACAAATTGAAATTCTTCCACGTGTTCATTTGTCGCATGTGTATCTAAATGTGATTGCTCTGTGGGGCGAGGAGGTTGTTCCCTTTTATCTCCCTAATTTCTCTTGTTTTTTGTTCTTCTCATTCTGGCAGATGCATGCAGAGGGTCAATCCTACAACCACAATCCAATTTTTATCACAGTAGGTTGAAAGTTACGATTTTTCTGATCTCTCTACAGAGCCAATATTCATAGTTCCCTCCCTCGGGCGAAATGACATTGTTGAGTTTGTTTACTTTCATTTCGCATGGCGCTGTAAGTTCGAGAGTAAAAAGTCATAGCGTTTCCGATCAGTTTAAAAAATAATATTATCCCGGCATGTAGAAGAAACATTAACAGGTCTCTCTGTCATTTCATTAATTGGATGGGAATTTCTTTTACATAATCTCTTTCCGTGGGAGACTTTTCGCGTTAAATTGGAAGCTACCGGAATCATTCTGTAAACCCGTTTTCTGGCAAATTTATAACAATAACGCTTAGTTTTGTTTTTAAGTACTACGCGCTTTCGTTTCTAAAAACTGATTCGCGTCAATTAATTACATGGATAAATGATTGTTTGAATTTTCATGCATTCAAACGGGAATATTTTAATCTGCCGTCTTCTAGTTGAATGACCCAGGATATGCATATGGCTCTTAATTTTAAATTTATCCACATTTCACTCTTGAGTATAATTTAACTAGCGCTTAATTTTTTGCATTGCATGGTATTTTCTTGTGCGGGGGCTAATGAATTTATTATAATTCGCTCATTGTCTACCTGCCTCTTCAGAATTGCTTTAGCGAGTAAAAATTGTCGGAATGTGCCTTGCATCTGTTTTGTCATCTTCCTCGTAGTAAGACGGTCGGATGGAAAAAAGCGCGATGCGCTGATTTGAGTTACGTAGTTTTGAATTCTAGGATTTCTCCACGGTTTAACGATTGGAACATAAATCGGAGGTCGTGCAGTCCTAAAATTTTATGCTACTCTCTTGAGATACTAGAGAATTATTTCATTATGACATGTTGTTCACGTAATTAGGGTCCCTACTAATCAGGGAAATGTCAGGGAAATAGAAATCGGAACTGGAAATCAGGGAAAATGTCTGACAAATTAATTTCAATTCGGCTTGAATGCGTTACATTTCAGTTGAATTAAATAATTTTTTCACATCATTCCTTGCTATATTTTTTTACTGAGTCCCTATTTACCACTGCGTTGCCTTGGCTATAAAGTGAGGGAAATTTTAAAAATTTGCTCTGGAAATAAGGGAAGAGTCAGAGAAGTGGAAAATGGGAAGTTGTCATGAACCATGGCAATGGATTGGTTACACATCTCCAATGGCAACTTGTTTCTACAATAGGAGGATTGTTTTTGGATAGTTGTTGGGCGGGTTACATAGGCGTAGGAGGATGTTCGTTTTTGTGTTTTCCTGTTACCCTGTCTCCTGTCCAGTACGTATCATTTGTGTATGTTACTTTTACCCATTTTAAAGAATCGTTTTGTCGTCGTAGGATTGCACTTCTTATTTTGAAGTACATTACTTCCTGAGTGTTCTGGTTTATGGGAACGCTACAAGTATTTTGCTGCCACTGGCAAATGTACTATCAAAAAAAAATATTTTTGTCCTGGTTCAGGTGGATCACTTTAATTTTACAAGCATAATTAGATTCTCAGACGCACATTGAACATTCAATGTCTTAAATAAAATCTTAGCTTTAAAACAAGCCATGACTTCTGGCTTTATGACAATTTGGTGAATAAATGGAGGGAATTGTATTGTTCACGGCAGGATTTTTGCAAACGCAATTGTTTTCGCTGAAAAGTCTTACGTTTTTTTATTTTGAGGCGTACATAGAAATTTTCATCAAATTTTGAGACCCTAATTGATGAGGGGAAGTAACGAGGTGTCATTTCCACAGTTGCGTTAATCCTTTGAGTTTTTTGTGATGGTTCTGTCCGGGAATTGACATAGACGATGTCTTTATTCACGTTAGTTAACGACATAGTATTTTTGTGTCATCTTTGCATTTATCGAAAAAATTAACGGCTGTGATATTTTCATCCCAGTGCCAGTAGGTTCCAGAAATACCATTCTGCGAGTGATCTTATTGAAAACGATACCGTTGGAACTGGGTAGATTATTATTATTTTGACCAGAAAAAATGTATTTTTTACGGAATCTCTTGCAAAATTGTCAGTAAATCTTAGATCTTCACGTTGGGAAATCGCGGACTCAGCTAGGCAAAATGTCTTCCATGTTATGGTACCCTAATATTTTCCACGATGAGTCTTATTGCCCGGGATTTGAAAAACAGAAAAGCTTTGGACCTTAGAAATTAAATCTTCCATTGATACCATTTTCGAGCATAAGCTCTTGGTTATTTGATAAGAGGAGCTTACGCCTTTTGTGGGAAGAAAGCTTAAGCAATTGGGAATTGTCTGTTTCTGTGCTAATGTTCTTGTTTTGCACTCTCGCTTATTCTATGGTGGTACCAAAAATACATATTTCGCGAAGTGAACTAATACAGGTCGAACTTCGATAAGTTGGAATTTTGGTTCATAGGACATATTTTAATCTCCGCCAGCATGCCCAACTGCCTTTATTTGTTAAACCTCATCGTTATTTTTGGAACTTAGATGGTTGCTTTCATGAACTTATCGAGGTTCGACTATTTCCACTGAACACAAAACAATTGAATGCTGGTCTGTAATCACCGTGCTAGGAAGCAGTTGAAGCCGGGCTGAAGCCCAAGAATGGCCGATTCCATTAACTTAAATGAGAAACCATGCAGAATTCAATTGGAGGAACAGCTCATTTTGGTGGGCAGTTATGTGAGCTGTGCAATAAAATTTCAAAGTTGCGTCATTTGCCATGCATTTAAATGGAGCGCAATGCTACAGGTCCTTCCCAAGATGGCCAGATGCGCAATTTCTAGGGTTCCCTTGGGTATCAGCATTCCATCGTTTTGAGTTCAATGACGATTACTGTTGCTAACTATTCACTGACCTGAATGCAACATAATGACAATGGCTGGTGGCCGGTCGCAAGGGATCTCCTGAATATATCCTTTTGGCATGACCCTCCAACGTGGCCGATGACCAATTTTTTTAAATGAGAGATTTCTCCAAAAATACGGATGTTAATGGAGTGCTCCTTGAATGCCTTCGCAAAGTGTCGTATGGGGCCCCCGTACTTCATGTTCTAAATCACAGTTATAGCTTAATTACCTGAGCTGAAAAAGAATTTCAAATTTTCATCTCGGTGCGTGAATTCAAATGGAACGGGGTCCTTCCCAAGATGGCCGCATGCGCAATTTCTTAGAATCTCTCGGGTATCATCATTCCAGAGTGTTGAGAATCGTTTCGAGTGGAGTAGAACCTGCTTCGAACTTCGATGACTCGGTCCTGTGGAATTCAAAATCGATCATTACTTTCATCGTTAGTAGACATTTTATTATAATATCATGCGATTTTCTCTGTACTTACTTTGCTTTTAAGATTATAAGATTTATCATTTTCATGCAAAATCTTGTTTCTGGCCCATCCTGGCGGGAGTTACGGTCACTGACCTCAATGTCATGGAATGATGATACTTTGATCCTTAGCGAAAGTAGACAATTTTGCATCCGGCCATCTTACGAAGACGATAGGCAGGGTCATTCTCGAATTTGAACTCAAATTCGTACTACGTCACATATTTATCCAAATACGGGTGGGTATTGTTTGAAAGTTTACAGTGACCACCAATGGCGCGCGAGTACCAGCTTACTTGAAGGGCTCACGTAAGCATGAACGGCTCATTTGCATCGTGTCATCTTTGTTGCCTCGTTGTTGAAAGATTCATAAGAACATCCAACAGCTCTCCCAATACAGTCCATTTGGAAGAACACAATAACCTCCCCGAATGTGTCGCAACATTGGATATCGTGCACATAGTACTATTTATACTTTCTCTAACGACGTCGTCATTCGGATTGAAATTAGCTTGAAATTTGGGCCATGAAATGTTTAGGTTTACCTACTTTGCGGCAGTTATATCCTCATCAAATTTCGATAATTTATCGTTAGAATTTTTCTGAATTCACGTCCCCCGTGACCAAGTGATATAGGGGTCTCATTGGTACCATATATTTGTGATGGCAAGAGAACTAAGAACTCGTGCCTTTTACAAATAGTATGTGAAGGATTCGTGTCGTGGGGGTGTTCGGTGATATGCAGTGCCTATCAGGTATCAAGAAAACGAAACGAATATATGCCGTTCAGAATCGATCCGTATTTGTCTAAAAAGAGCCTTACCGTATTGATTGTTGAATCGGCCACTTGGGATGGATAGACACCCTTCCATGCATGGCTTCAGCTAGTCACATCTCCATCTGTCATTCGATTGCATTTATTTATGTGAATTTGATCGAATTCTGGTGCCAATAAACGCTGTTGATCTCACCTCCTCTGGGCGGTGGCTATATTCTTATTTCCTTTGTTCCGAGACTGGGCATGACGTGCAATTTGTGTGTCTTTTGTCTGTTCGGCGCAGGCCACAAACCCCTACCTCACGGGGATGCCTCAGGTTGGCAGCACCTTCAGTCCATACTTCACGCCCGCGGGGCCCATAATGCCCGTGTTGCCGCCGGACCCGGCCTCAGCTGCGGCGGCAGCGGCTGCAGCGGCGGCCGTCGCCTCCTCATCCTCGCTTGCTGTCGTCCCACAGACCATGGTAGCCGCTGCGCAGAAGATGCCTCGATCGGACCGGTTAGAGGTATGCCTAGCAACAATCTTCGGCTTCGGCAAACGCTGGTGAATGAAGGGAACCTTTTCTTCTTCTTAATTTGTTTTTTTGAGTGTGTGGTGACTTTCGATCGTGAACAGATCCGCTCCTCACCACGGAGAGGCAGTTGGTCCCAACACCAACACGGACCACTCACGTTGCACTACGCCTACGAGGAGCCCGTGTAACGGCGTGGTCTTTCAGCTAGTTTTTTAGGGCTGCGCATGCGCAGTACGACTCCAGGGCTGCGAGGCTAGCTGACGCCAAGTTGCGTCTAGTAGATCTTGAGGCTTGTGACACCAGTGGTCCAGGGAAAGCTGCTCATGAATCCTCATGAAAAGTTTTGGTGTTGGAACCAATGGTTTGCGTTGTCAACGCATCTAGAGTTCGAAGAGCGTGACGACACAATCACCACGGGGTGGCCATTTTGTTTGTTGATTGTCGTAACGTCTGAGCATATTATTTCATCCTTAAACGGCCGCGCGCAGTTATTTTACGAGCTGTAGGTGATATTTTTTCACATGGTTTCAAGGATTCTCGCTCACCTATTTATATTCTCTTCCATGAGTAATTTTTTGTAAAGTAATAGGTATTTTTTGGCAGTAGTTATTAGTTTTGCATATAATCATCAGAAAACATCAGAAAATTTTTATTTTTGCATTTACATAAATTAAAAATATCAAATATTTGCACAAGCTGAAATAAATTTGGGAAGTTTTTTCTTAGTTTTTTGCATGAGTAATACATTGAATAGACAAAAAATATATTGCCATAGGTCATTATGTACGAGTGATTTAATTGTAAATACTTCATAAGTTGAGAGTCAGCATAGAATGTTTGAATGCTCACATTTCATTCGCCTGGCAAATATATCCTCCACTGCTTTCTATTTTAAATTTCTGTAAACTCACCGTGTATGGCTTCTTTTACAGGTGAAGAAACAGGGTAGCTATTTCTAGATCAATATTTACATGCATATTTATATTTATTAATTTGCATATATGTTTCTGTTTCTTAGTTTTTTTCTCATTTCTCCCTCCTCTCCTGGAATTGCAGCTGCTTCTTATCATTATGTAGTTATCAGTACGGCAACGATTGGTTTTGCATCCACAAGCTTTCACTCATACTAACTTATTTTTAATTATTTCATGGATTATTCCTTGGGCTTTCTTTTTTCTTATTTTCATATGTAATGCTAATTTAAGTTGGAATGCTTGTTTTTAAGTGGTGTAGCACCCAAGTGATTTCATACGACAGTTACTTCAAGCTGCCATTGTAGCATACCTTGTGATTCTGATTCATTATTTTTGTTTTGGTAGCTGATTGCAGTAATTTTCATAATGTGTTCTAATTCTTTAGGTGTAGTTTTCTCTTTAACGTAAAATTTTCATTTCAGTTTTACATAATTGAAATGCAACATGAAATGTATTTTTTTATGCATGGAAAACTGATGTTTTCTTTGGCGTATGTTTTTTTGCATTTTGTAACCATATTAATCATAAATATTTTGACAAGATATCGGAGTATTTTGCATCAAGGGAAGGTGTTCTTTTTCAGCAATACGGCGAAGGTATAATATTAATATGGCATTGTAATAATTTGATACTAAAACATGCAGGAGAATAAAATTTTGGTACATAGATCAGTGCTGAGTCAGGAAATTCAGGTTTAGCTCCGCCGAATGTTCAGGGTTAGCCGAACTAGTTCGGTCAACTTTCGTCCTAAGCTATCCACAAAATAATTTTCATAGAGGCCCAAAATTATATCAGGATTTAAAAGTAACCTAAAATATGTCAAGTTTATCACTCATGACTTGTTCACATTTTTCAGAGTTAGATTCGATTTTCGTAAACGAGATTAATCGTTTTAGGGTCTGTACCTATGTTTTTACCTCTGTGCCGATTTAATGCAGTAGCTTATAGGTTTACATAATGCTTCTTTTTAGAGCATAAAGTTGGAAACTTATTTTTTATTGGCACATGACACCTGTTGTTTTTGTTTTCCAGTATTTTCACAGCCTTCCTTTTCTTGTGACTCTTAAAATCCTTTGTAAAGATAGCTGTCTTTCTTTATATAGCTTTCTCACAAAATCATGATACCCCTAAAAATTGTATTCTCCTTATCAATCATGTAAGCCATTCCTTGCAAAACATTTTGTATTTAATAAGAGGAGGCTTCAAATGTTGACTTCTTGATTTGAATGCGGCATTTTTTCTTTGGTACAAAAGGAAAGTAGAAATCGTTATTTAGTAGTTAGTTGGTCAAACTCTTTCTAGTTTCATTGCAATGAAATATCTAAAATTACTATACCAGCCTACCGATAGCCATTGCTAGGTGATCGTCCTGGTATAGAATAAAAATATTTTTTACGAGTCAAATACACACAAAAAACTTCATCATTGAAGGAAGTTTTGACATTGATTAATGAAGGAAAAATAATAAATTATTTGGGCCTCGAATCAGCGTCTGTTGTGTTCAGAATGCTGTATTCTGATCACTAAGCTGAATACGTAGCTAAATGGATGGGGCCAGGGCAATTTATATGCTGATTTTAACATTTTCAAACAATTAATTGTAATGAAACGAGTGGGAGTTGGATGTACTAACTATTAAATAACTATTTTAATTTGCCTTCTGTGCGAAACCAAAAATACAGCACCCAAATCGCGGAGTCAGCTTTCGTAGCCTACCCTGTAAGTGTCGTCACTATCTATAATAGATTGGAGAAAAATTATTCTTTAAAGAATTCGATGGTAGATACTTTTCACAAGAATGCCTGCTTAGACATGATTTCCGCTGATTTACCGTCTTTACACTGAATTATCCTCTTAATGTTTACAGCATCTAGACGCATAAATATCCAAATTATTTTATTTTAATATGAACTGAACTGAATGTTTGATTTGTTAAATTTAGTGTTTTGTTGTCTTAACATCACTCTCCATTTATAGAAGTGCCTGCAACTTTTTCGTTAAAGTTTTTATTGGTATAATCTATATCATTTCATGTATCAATCCTCCTTGCAAGCATCTTTATGTAATTCAATGAAGACATGAAAAGAAATCCTAATATTCTCTAAGGAGATAGATGTTTTGAATGGAATGGTTGTATGGTCAAATAACATGTAATTGACTGACAGATCCTGCACAGCTTTATGTTCACTTTACATCACGCATGAAAATATTTCTCTACATGACACACAGACTTCTTACTCGCTACAATACTTTGCAGGTGCATCTAAAACTACCTAAAGCTTTTTTATTATCTTACGCTTCTTCCCTTCCTCCATTTCCGCTTTTATACGCATCTAAAATTCTTATTTGCTTTATTCCAATATTTATTGTTTTGTTTATCCGTGTAATTTACTGTGAATACTCTAAATTTCCTGTCCAAAACCCATATTCTCCTCTTAATATGATTCCAATGGAGCATGCCTTCAGAGAGGTATTCCAGCAATAAATATTCCTCTTTACTTTGATTTTAAAATGCTGTTAGTACCATTTCAAGAGGCCATCCTGATAAGAGGCAGTCCGTTTAAAATCCTTCCTCCCCATTTAGGTTTATAGATTACAACTCTAATTACTCGCCAGCAACCAGACTCTTGCCAATCAACCAGTGAGATTTTTTATCTTAATTACATGTGTTAATGCATGTGGGAAAATTGAAGTTCAAATTTATTTTCAAATCATATTGTTTACATCATTGAGAATTAGCTGCGGTATACAGCTTAAGGATATTTTTAACCGAAGGAAATGCCAGAATTGTTGCATTCAAAGAAAACACGATGTTGCTAGAAAGATGAGCCTTTATTTAACTGAATAAAACGCGAAACTGCTCGGAAATGTAATAATTTTCGCTAATGAATAAAATTTCATTGCAATAGCATGCTTGGAATCATAATTTTTGTAGGTACTTTTATGAATTTCGTACTGTTACCGAATGAAATGCGTTAATCGAAATTTTCAATCAATATCATTTGAAACTATTCAGTACTGCACTATAGTAGACTTCTTTCTTTGGAAGACATCGTTTTTATCTTCATCCTTACATGAAAAAGTATATTTTAATCTCAAACCCTTCATTACACGGCATTATTCCTTTCTCGAAACTTCGTGGGGCTAGTTAATATTGATTGTAAGTCCGAAGATGATACTCTTCGCTGTTATACAACCAGGCGGTCACTGTAGACATTGCGGGTTGCGGGTGTCCAAGGATAAAATATGAAAATAAAATAGAAAACTCCAAGCTATGCTTCAGGTATATTGAGCCCTATAACTCCATTCTTTTCCGCTGCTTTTGGGATCGCCTAATATTCTCCTTTGCTATTATTAACTCTTTGAGTGAAATATATTTTTCCAGTTGGTGACGAAATTTGCATGGGAAAACAGAATTCAGGTCAGATCTGCAGTGTATATATCTTTTATGTAGGCATGTCTTTTGTTGTCGCGCCCCCAGTAATTTATTTTTTCTGGATCATGGAAAAAGAAGCCGTTCGTTCAATATGGCCGTGCCTAATAAACATGTTGCACCGCCAGAGTCAGTTTTTTTATTTAAGAGAAGAAGAAAACAAACGATACATAACAAACTATTATTTTTTCCTACAAGACCAAAAACGATTCAAAAAATGTAATGTCATTGTTCGAATTCACGTTTCCTCTGCTTTTCTGTTCAGGCTGCCACACATAGGAATAGCATGGCCCATGCATAAGTACAGTAGTGATGATGAAGTATTCTATCTGACTCACAGTTTTCACAAAGACATTTTTTCCTAAGTGGATTCCTTTGAATGTATCAACAGCATATTATATTTGTAGCTGGTTTCCAATTGAAGCTCCACTATTCTCTACCCTTTCCTCCTTGCACCATGGCCTTCTTTAAACCCATGTGAATTTAGAGTATCTGCTGTAATTTCCTGTACCTGTTCTTCGTTTTTTTTATTTGTAGGAAGTACCTTTAATTTTTTTGTTTCTCACTGTTGAATCATAAGTAATGATGATAAAATGTTAGTTATCTGGAATGCTTTCTTATTTTATTAATTGAATTTTTATTTGATTAACCTATGTGTAAATAAATTGCATTCTTGTAGAACGTTAACCTCAGAAGGTTAGTTTATTTACCCTCAATTGGCTTAAACCATTTTCCTTACCCTCGCCTTCTTTCTTTTCTGTTGTTATTGCTGAAGTACGCGGGTAAATGAGATGCTGTAACTTATCCACTTTTGCACTAGAAATTCTAGTGATAGTTCCTATTATTTCATGTTTTTCCTGTTTATTGTAGCTTGTCTTTTACCTTCTACATTGTATGAATTAGTGATATTTTGTGTGTTGTAGTGATGTGTCCTTTGTCTTCTTCTATGTTACATAGAAAAACTTGCCAGATGTTCATTATTGACTTGTACATTTAATTACCTTATGCCCCACAGAATATTTTCCTTGCCTAAAATTACCTCATAGTAAATGCATTGGTGGGATTTTAGAACAGTTTAATTTCAATTTGAAACCATTTACATTTTTCTCATGCCTTTGATTATGTGTTTCTAAGGACTAATAGTCATTAAAACCTGAATCATGTTGTAAAAAGTTGATAGTTGTAGTTCCTTGGTAGCCTAAAATTAATATATTTATAGTACATAATCTGTTGTCCCAAAGTTATTAGTACAAAATTACCTAAAGGTGGATAGCATTTCATTTATTAAAACAATAGACTAGTATGTGTTTGCCTATTGTTTCCTTCATAGACTTATAGACTGTTTAATACAAGATTATCCACCTGTCCCTAGTGAAAATCAAGTATTTTTCAAATGTACTTAAATACTCCTTGACACTAACATGCAATCACCTGATCATACCCCACCAAGTCTCATCCATTTCCTTTTATATGGTTTTCCCCATAATTACACTCTAAAACATCTTTATGTTAACGTAAGAACTAAGCCATGGCTGTATTTCATGTAGGACTTCTTTTGCATGTAAATAGTTATCCAGTGGGGCTTAAAAAGATATTATAAATATTTTTTTAAATATGTAAACCAATAAAAAAGCCTTACTCTTGTCAAACAGTTTCGAACCTTTGCCATACTCCTGACCTCAATAAACATATATATAACTATTTATATTAATATCCTCTCTGTATGTCTGTATTTTTGCTGTATTTTATGCAAAATGGAGGATATTGAATATTATTTCCACCCTCCACTTCCTTCATTACCACCACAGTTGACCTTTCTCAGAGTCCAATTTCCCATAACCTTTGCTCAGCATACCTAGTTCGTACCTTTTTTGTGGTAATTGTGCATCCTTTTTGAGTAAAGTCTTGGTGATAGCTGTTATAACCATGGCCATACCTTTGTTTAACCCACCATCTACTCTTGAGCTATGACACCAGGTTTCTAAGTGCCTCCAAACTGGGCTCTGCTTTGGTGGCATATCTTTTTGCCTTCTCTGCTCCCACCTTCACCCTCTGGTATGCCCTCATGTTGGTAACCTTGCTGCGATTCTTCCTTCTCCCCTGTCCCTCCACCCTGATGTCTTACTGTGTGTACCAGATGGGAGGGTCAGCTGACATGACTCTACTTTGATGTTGTGAATTTGTTTGGGCATTTTTACTTGTCGTTTACTCTGTGAAATTTATCTGCAACAGTAGGTTCTTGACTATCCAAGAACTGGACAAACTAGCATCCAATCACTTTCACAATTCTCTTGTTATTGCTGTGGATTGAGAATCAATTCACAGCTTTGTTTGACAGTGATTACACAATGCTGCCTTGATTTTCCTAGCCCCTGCTTTTTAGCTAGGAGAAAATAGTTGGGGAACTTCATCCCTTTTGAATCTCATATTTTCATTGGCAATTTTTTTGCACTCATAGTTTACCGAAAAATCTGGGTATGCAAGAGCCTATTGACAGCATAGTGTTTGCCTGTTGGATGAAGTTGATGTAAATGTAGTCTTATAATGTGGGATCAATTGATGGTTGTTTCAAGAATCTTGAATACCTTTTGGGCACTCAGCTCACTTGCTTTTGTAAGAAAGGCCAATCATGGGAGAAGCCTGTTCTCTTCATTTTGTTCTCCCTTCAGGTAAACACAGTATATCTCTCTGTACCTGCTACTAGGTCCCACACTTTTTTGCCTTGCCCAAATTAAATGAAATGATACACTCTTATCTGCCCCCCAATCAATGCCTTTGCAGTAGCCTTTTGCTTGATATCGTCTCTGCCCGTTCTGCCCCATCCCACCCCGCCCCCCCACCGTCCTCCCCTGCACCCATCCCGCTCCCCTCTTCATCGACTCCCCTCCCCTCTCTCTCTCTCTCGATCACCCTGCTACCCTTTGCCTGCCCACCCGATTATAGGTCTGTCGCGAGTACCAGCGTGGTGCGTGTAAACGTGCCGAAAGTGAGTGCCGCTTTGCCCACCCTCCCGACACAGTCGTGACGGCCAGCGAAGACGGAGGCATTACTGTCACGGTCTGCATGGATGCGGTGAAGGGGCGATGCAACCGCGACCCCTGCCGCTATTTCCACCCCCCTCTGCACCTACAAGCCCATATCAAGGCTGCCGCACAGTCAAGGGCCAGCACTGCCCACGTGGTAGGCAATGAAAAAAAAAGAGATTGACAAAAAAAAGATTTTGAACAAAAGGAAATAACAAAAACAGCATTATTTTAAAAAATTAAAAAAAAAGATGAATCTCACACGCGCTCTGTCTATTCTATCTCTCTTATCTGTCTTTCTGCTCTGGGCTGTTTTGTGTGTCATTGTCATACCAATATATATTTTTTCTCAGTAGATACGGTATAGTTTTTTGCCCTATTTTTTAGTAGTTTTCTCTATCTCTCTATCTCTCGTAGTCCACTACTGTTAGTTTTTTCTCACTATCTCTCTCTCTTTCTCTCTCTAGCTGGAAACTGGGTCTTTGATTTTTCCTGGTCAATTTTGTGATGCCATGAGCAAAACATTGCCTTGATCAGTCAACTCTATTTCTTTTGGGGTTTTTTTTACTAACAAGATTTAGCTTTGAATATATATGATTAACCCAGCTTTTGTAATAAAAAAGGCCTATTAACTTTACTTTTCAAAACTAAATTTTAGCTTGAAGTCATTTAACATGAAAATGCTAAGCACTTATTATGCATTGGCTAAAAATAATTGTGTTTAACATCTTGGATACTGGTCAATACTGATTGCTGAAGCACTTTTTCAATCAGAGTCAGTCTGAATTTGTCATTATTTTATGGTATAACAATGAGAGGCCTGCTGTTCTCTTTTGGAGAAATGCTAATGTTTTTAGTCACTTTCGTTTATTTTCAACATGCAAGTCTCTCATTTTTAGACCCCAAAAGTAGTAGATATGTAGCAGCAAATAAGCACATCACGTTTCCCTTTCCTATGTCATGCCAATCTTTTTTTTTTGCCCACTATGCTCCACCTATAGACTATTCTATGCGCCCTTTTCCATGCTGACAAGCCCTGCGCTATACAGTTCTGCCAATAGTCTCTTGGCCCCTTATAGCCCCTACAATCCCCCTCTTATGCCAATTGTCTTGTGATTTACGCTGCACCCAATTCTGTAGGGAAAGCCCCACTGCTCAACCCCTTCTTGTGTGCTGGGACCTGCTGGAACGTATGCTGCTCAGAATCTCTGACGCACAGCCTTCTTTCACTCATTAATCATTTTTTTAAACCCTCATGTTCATACTCCAGATTCTTCTTTCCCTGGCTTTTATGTTACTGCTCTAGGAGATGCACTTTTCAGTTTAGTACCGATATAGCCCCACCCTCCGCCACCTCAATATCAAATCCTGCGCACTTTCTTAAACTCTCCCCCCCCCCCCTAACCCCCCAAAACCCCCACCCTTAAAATTCCCTCAACCCTTTGGCTGAACATTTAATTTATTTGATGAAGTTTATTTGGTAAAGTTTATTTGTAACATGGAGGCACTCCATGCTTTAAAAATAAACCCTTTTGTTATCCTTGTATCAATCCCCACATGGGCTACACTCAGTACCTTGATAATACCCTTTTGACTTCAACCTGACATAATACATTATACTATTTCCTCTTCCCCTCTATCTTTTCAAACCCTCCACCCCTTTTCTAGTGATCGTTTCCTCACGGAAGTTTTTTTTTGTGTTTTTTGAGACCTTTTGATGAATTATTGAAAGTTTGTAGCACTTCCTCGAAAAGTTCCTAGAAAATTATGAAAATTATTTCTCAGTGCTCAGGATCCCTGCCGGAGTCAATAGAACAAGGAAACTACTGTACTTGATGGGCCTCTAAGTGATTTTTCTTGAAGAAAATGTTGCAAATAAAGGTTAGAGAAGACTTATGTCTTGGTTTTGTGTGTGTCCCTAATAATCGGGCCACAAAAGGAGCACTACGGTTGGGCTTGTTAGCAATGGATATCCACACATGCATAATGTATCTAAGTCATCCATTATATGCCGATAATGACTCTGATTTGTGTTAGATGGGGGTTTTTTCAGGAACCTTTCCTTTAGCAGGTATATTGGAGTTAAGCAGAAAATTACACCAAGGAGGAGGATTTCAGAGTCAGGTCAGGCAGTGGTGAGGTGCAAGGACAAAGAGCTTGCTTATTTCTCAGGACACTTAACAGACAGCCACTGAAAAAGAAAATGGCAACAAAATTAATTTGTTTGTGACTCTTGTGTTGAAAGCATAAGTGTTGCAAGTAGGAATTAACAAGATTTCACTTTTCAGGGTGGTGATGGCGATATTGATTGTGCTAGTACTTACTTTCTTTTTTATTATTGTGTTAATTTTTAATGATGTGATTCCATGTGAATTTTGTAAATAAAAAATTGGCCTCTTTGTTTGTGCTAAGGTAAGTTTTGAGAAAGAGTATACCACTCACCACTAAATTGGTTTTCTCACTTCCACTAACCTTTGGTGTTTTGTGAGCTTCTTCTGACGGAAGTCAACATATATTGCAGAAGAGGATTCCCTCCCCTTTCCCCAATCAACGTGAATGTCCGTCGAGTGTACCCCTGTTGTGCTTTTGATCAATTTCATCCCGACCAACTGTATGCACTTGATACCCTTCAACTCCAGTTGGTGCCATGTACATTCTGTTTTTTGCTTCTATAATTTGATGCACAGTGCTTTCATAAATGCTATTTTTTTACTCAAGAGAGAAACATGGATAGTGTTTTTAACGATTCTTTCTTGAAAGCGCTGGAAAGTTGCTACTTGATTGAACATTAGTGAGATAGTCAAAATAAAGAAGACATCCAATTGAGCAGTAAAATGAACGGAAAAATAGAAATTAAGGTTGCTTTGGTTGTCTATGATTGTTCGTTTGTCATTGTCGATGTTGTCGTGTTTCCTTGCTTTCCAGGTGTGCATGCTGCTACCATTACTTGTAGGTTATGGGCATCAATAAGTCATTTGATGACTAAAACTTCTTGCCCTTCCTTCCACCCTTACCTTTTGCCAATTGTCACCTTTTTCTCCCTTTATTTTGACATTAAGGGGGCAAACAGAATTTTCATTTGGCTGACATGTTTCCATCACCTTAGGAACTGAGTCAGAATGCTACTTCCTTCATAGCTGTATTAGGCATTAGCCTTTCTAGAGTTACGTATATATTGAGCACTGGACTGCTTTGTCAAATCCACTCTAGTTGAATATTTTAATGCCATTTCCTGATCCCTTCTCACTTGGTGCAATGTACATTTGTGTCTCGAGCATCACTATCGAACCCCAAATGTTTTTTAGAAGAATGGAATTGATATTTTTTGTGTTGCACAGTAAGTAACAGAAGTGAAATCAACTACTATGGCATTGACATTTTGCCTTTATATCAAAATGTTATTTTCCCAGCGCACAATTCTTAGTATATCCCTTCCTATCATATCTGGATGTTCTCTGTAGTGATTCTGATAGCTTCTCTGTGTCTAAATTTACCCGGAAAGCTTGGCCATGCTTTGGATTTTTTGTTTTTTGAGACTTTTTTGATTTTTCATTGCATCATTGGAAATGATTGCAAGCTCGGGTACGTAAGAGGGGCCAGTCAACGAATGCGATTGACTTTCTCTGCCCCGTAATTGCTCTCTCACACGGTATTTTGCATTTTTTTTGTCGACGGTGGTAGCATACTGGCTCCCCACTCTACCCACTCCACTGCCTCCCACCATTTCTGAAACGTATCTCGTCATGTTTGAAATGCTTGCCCCCTTAGGCTTACTCTTTTTGCCAGTTCTATTTCAGTAACAACAAACAAAAAAAAAAAACAAAAAAAGATCTGCATGCCTCTCCGCTCATCCTTCTGACCAATCCCGTATGCCGACTGCCCCCTTCTCTCTCTTTCTCCCTAATGGGCTGGTTCTCACGACCACTGATTATTCTCTCCATGTGCTCTCAACTCTACCATGCAGTGATTGTTGATTTTTTATACTTGCCCTTGTGCCTTTTTTTCTCTATCTTGTGATATGGTCGCTTCACACACCATGTCATTGTTCCGTAATTTTTATTATCATACCTTTGATTAATGGTTGTGCCTCTATATACATATATACATATAATTTTTTTCCTCGGTATTATTTTTCTGATTTCTCGTGCTCATTTTCTTCCCATTCGGGCCTACCCGATGCTTGGCTGCTTGCCTGCCTGCTACTAATAGCCCGTTTCCGTGGCAACAGTTGGCAGCGTGGAAGTGGGGAAGAAACGCGCCCGTGACCCTAGCGATGACATACTACTGGTACCATAATGCTTTGCATGTCACTTTTTTGTTATCATTATTCTTCGAGTAGTAGATTGTAGCTGTTTCTCTGGGTATACAGCACAGACATAATTTCTCAAGGAGCTAAGATTTTGCAATCCGTTAAAAACTTATTTCTTTTCTTATTTACATTTCTAGCTTCTTCTCAAATTATTTTACGTTGGCTCTCCCTACTCGATCCCCCAGCTTAATGTGTCATAAATTTTATTTTGACTTTTGCCTGGAAAAATCCGAAAACTATGCAGCGTTTGCTGATCATTTGAGTTTGATGCTTTACCTGTTTTCACTTTGATCAGGACCTTTTGTAGTTCCAAAGTTTCCTGAATTGGTTGGGCAAGTCACTGCAAAAATGCCTTTGCTCCAAAAGCTGGGCTTTTGGAGAAATTGCTTTGTGAATCACGTGCCAAACTTCTTTCCCCGGCAAGTTCTCTCCAGACGCTAGCTTTGCAAGTGAGAACAACATAGGTGTTCTTGAAAATAGTTCTTGATGAATATACATACATATATCAAGTTTGTGCTTTATGCTCATATTTGTACTTGAGCGCTTAGTGCTCATTGTACATCAACATCAGTGCTGGAAGTGGCTGTCAAAAACTTAAAAATCATTCTTTTATTGAATATTGGTTTCATTTCATTGATCAGACCATCACCTTATAAACTCATCACTCATTCCCACAGTCAAAAAATCAATCCTTTTACTGCCAGTGGGCCATGTATCTCTGCCATTGAAAAATACTTTTAAAAAACTATTATAAAAATATTAAAGTGCTCGGAAGATTTGTGAATGGAATATTAATTCCTTTTGTTTTTTGTCCTCTAAAAAAGGTACAGCTCTATATATTTTCTCACTAATCCTCTCCTCCTTAATTTCCTCTCCCTGAATAAGCCTCTCAGTGATAATAATGTTTAGACCTTCAAAAAGTCGACATTTGTGCTTGATGGCTTTGAAATGCCATTGTATCACACTGAGATTGGCAGTGAAAGGGTTAATTATTTGTTCTAATTGTCCATTATGCAAAGGACCATTTATTTTCATTCCATTTCCAGCTCTGAAGTTTAGTTTGAAAAAGCTGGATGTAACATGTAGTGTTGAGAGTTGACGAAGTAGTGTAAGTTGTTAGCATGTTGTGAGGAAGGCTGTCATTTGCTAATGTGCTTCATCCTTTTGAAAACAATCGCCAAGGAAAGAGAGCAAGAGAGAGAGAGATAGAGACGATTTGGAGTGCAGTTCGTATTGACTTGCATCCGAGGTGCCTTTTACATAGTGCTTCATGTAATCATAATAATATTCCAGTAATTTCTTGTATGGGTGTGTTTGCATGTTGAGAAAAAAAGGATAGCTACTACTTTAATGCGTCAGTAACATTCTTTGTGTTTCATTATCACTTCACATGATAATACGTAATAGGCTGTTGGAAAACCTTGGTCACAACATTCTAGCAACTTTCATTAGGCTGCTTTTTTTTTGGAAAAAAAGAAACTTCTTTTTTAAACCATGGCATTGACATTAATCATGACACCAACTTGTGTACCAGATGTTGAAAACCAAAAATAGTATATTTATGTAAACCGACATGGACTCTGTACCATCCCCTATACCATTTGCATGTCATGCTTTTGACAGTCACTTGACAACTCTTTTGAGGAGAATGTTTGGGAAACATAAGCCTTTTGGTGATGGATTTGAATTGGTAGAACCTTCCTGCAGATCAGAAACCACCAGATACGCTTTGCTGCTATATATGTTTAAAAAATGCACCGTAGATGTTGCATACCTTTTAGCTTCCTTCAAGGGCACCTGTCCAAATTCCCATTAAAAATTCTATTTTTTCTTTCATTTTATAACTGCCAACCTGCAAAATTGAGCAGGCAGGCTTTCCATTTTTGTTATTTTTTTGCTAAGGTTTTTGGAAATTTTACCCTAGATTTTTTCAATTGGTTTGATTGTTAAGGTGAGATAATCTCATTGCTCAACGATTTATCTATTGGTAAGTAGAACTGGATTTTTATTGCCTTGGAAATTGTTATTCGAGTGCAAATACTGGGTTTTGATTTTTTTTACAGCCATAAAAATGGTATTTCTATTAGTTCTCATGAACAGTTGCTATTTTGGATGTGTTTGTGCCAGAAAAAGACTGTGAAGCCATGAGTGTGATTTCCATAACATGTGTAAATGTATTATGTCTACACCATCATAGTTGTCGGCTATGAGGCATTTATCTTTACATTAATAAGATGTTGGCGCTGTTGCCATAAAGTTTGAAAAGGGATAATACTATCCATGTTTATCTTCATGTACATGCATAAATTTGGGAATCAAACACCTGATTGTTAGGAAATGTATATTTTTCACAGCTTTTGAGTATATCATGTTGATGGCAAATCATTCTGCTGCTATAACTTTTGGTTTATTTTTGCAAGTTAATAGTATAATTCTCATAAACATTTGATTGCATGCCATTTCTTTATATCTATATATTAGCATGTTTAAATACTGTATCAGCCTTATCCCAGTATTTGCACTGAATAGTATTTTATCTTATATCTAACCAATCAATAACCCACCATCATCTCCAATTTACCCCAGTCAAGAATCCTGCAATGGGCGGTGAGATAGGAAGTACGCCTATATTTTCCATCAAACCATCACCAATTACTGCCAAAAATGTTGTTGTCTTTTTCTTCAATAATCCACTAATGTACTTCCATTGTGGAAATTGTCAAAATCATTTTCTAATTTGAAATTTGGATATTTTTTTGTTAAGACGACTGCCAATTGCACCCCAGTGTGAACTTTATGTGATACATCAGGTGTATTACATGTGCAAAATGTGTGTTAAATCCATTGTGTCCTGTTCCATTGTCGTGATGATGCAATGAGTTCCTTAGTAATATTGTAACAGGGCTCACAAGCTTGAATGTGAAATTTCTGATGAAGTGGTTTCAGGAATCAGAAATGTTGACCTTCAAATGTTATGCATATGTTGAACTAAACTCCTTTTTGCATCCTCTTCTGTCATTTCGATGTTTTAATGTCCAACTTTAAGCTTCATTAATGTCAGTTTGTGGTGTGTGGCCAAGCATAAAAAAAAGTTCTTACAAATTATTGCGAGAACAATGCAATGCAATAGTTATTTGGATCTGAAAAAATATTTTCCTATTTCAGATGGATATGAAGTCTGTTGGCTCGTTCTACTATGACAACTTTGTAAGTTTTATTCTTCTTTGTTTAAGGTGGCTCTCTGTAACATATTAACCATTGGCTTAGATTATAAATTTGTATGTTTTTTATGTGATGAAATTACTTTGCTCACTTCCATTTATTTAGGTACAAGAATCTAATAAATGAATAGAATATCAATGGATGTGTTTACTTACCTTTTTACTTTCCGTTTTACTTTCCTTTGATTATTGTTCTGCCGAAACCATTTGTTTGTTCCTCATGAATCTGATAGCTATCATTACACATCCATATCTTCTGTCACTGATTTGTCTCTAAATTGAAGGAGGGGAGAATAAATAATGAATTAAATAACTGCACACCATAATATCGTGGAAATATTATCCTAAAAAGGTTGGACTAAATTTCCCTTATGACATGAATCATCAAAATCATTACTGTGTGTCAAAGTATATAAACTGTTATTCTTTGTATAGTTGAGCAAATGCTTTTTGGTCATAGCATTAAGTTATATTGCATAATTGTGTGAATTTGACACTTTTTAGTAAGTAAATTATCATATTTAATAGTCATAATTATATATTATAAGTGAAGTTTCAATCATATAATATATATTCATGCAATTATTGATTATAATAGTGTGAGTGGTATGGTATTTAATTGACTAATGAAAGTTCTATCTTCTAAATGGTAATCATGAACTTTAAGGGCTGTCATAACACTTGCTTCACAATTCCAGCTTAGATTATCTTAATAGTAGCTGTGGAAAATAAATTGGTTTACTCATTCTGGTTCAATAGTTGCACTTTGAATTTGTCTTCCTCAATTCACATTGATAAAAATATGTATTTTTGCCCTGAAATTATTTTTATGCTGCAAGTATGGCTCTGTAATTTTAAAATGTGCATCAGATGTCAAAGTTATGGTGTGCGCTTATTAAATGATTCTTGATGTTTTTCATTAAATGTGCTCGTATTCAAAATAAACATATACAATCTCTCTTACAGCAAACCTTTTTGTTTGTTGGCAAAGTGAATACCAATAACCTAGGTATCCATTGTTTAATTTTTTGCTATTCATCAACTTTTTTTATTTTATTTCTCATAATTTCATGAACTATATTGAAGTGTAACTGAGGTAATTTCATTCCATGGCCATCTATAACTACTCGGCAGTATAATAATTTCTGTTATTATGTATTTTTATTGATTTATTGGGAACTTTGATATCATTTTCATCAAATTAAAGAGGATCAAGTTTTCTATTGAAACAATTCCTTCATCTCATTATTGTTCTTGGATGAATCCAAAATGAATAAACTCTTTTCATAGATCAAATAAATAGTTTCCTGTTGATGTTATGCATGCACCTACTTCAAATTACGTTCGCTCAATCAGGACTGTGCCCATCCATTGAGAAAGTGAATGAAGTAATTCCCAGGTGATTGGTATTCCTTTGCTACCATTGATTAAGTAATATTACGTTTACTATCTTATTTTAGGGGGCTTTTTATTATCTTTTCCTGTACCTAACATTACAGAATCTTCCAGACTTACAATTAGGTCAACTTAATGGTACTCGGATTTTTCTGTGAAAGTAATGCTTGCAAATGATCTTGATGAACATACTATGCCCCTGGTATCGTTAACCTGTGAGTAATTGCTTTGGACCAGCTCTCACAGGCTTCCCTTGTCTTATCCACAGGCCTTTCCTGGAATGGTCCCATACAAGCGACCAGCAGCCGACAAGTCTGGGGTGCCCGTGTACCAGCCAAATGCCACAACCTATCAGCAATTGATGCAGCTCCAACAACCCTTTGTCCCTGTGTCATGTGAGTACTCCAGTGCCCCATCCAACACCTCTAACTCCCTCGCACCCTCCATCCCTACCTCCACGGCCAACCCCTCTCCCCCACCCCCTACCGCTGCCACCATTGCTCATTCCGTACATGACGAAGGGGGAGGGAGTAACCAGGTAGTGGCCGCCACGCAGAAGATGCAAAACTCTGGAACTGAGACTGGCCTCGCAAATGTCGGTAGGCCTCCGGGTGGGGTTCCTCCCCCCCCTGCCAATCGGCAGGCCTTTCTGAAAGCCGCCAGGCGGCTGACCCCTGTGACCTCGACGGGATCTGTGGTCTCCTCGTCCACCTCCTCCGCCTCCTCTGTGTCTTCATCGTCATCCTCCTCCCCCTCTCCCATGTCCCTGCATCACCTCAACGCCCTCAACTTCACCGGCGTTGCGCTCAACAAGCAGCAACCCATGCAAGCCCAGAGCATAGCCCGCTTCCCACCACCCACCATGCCCAACTCCAACCCGTATCTCGGCCCGGTGACGAACCTGACGGGTTACCGGGCCATGCTTGGCACGCAGTTGTCCCACCCACAACTCCTGCCTCAGGCGCTCTTGAGTCCGCAAAATGCATTTCCTCCCCGCCCAGCCTCCTCACCATTCCTGCAACCCTCGTACGCACTTGTAGGCCACCAACAGCCTGAACAATCGCAACCGATGAATGCCCTGCTGGCGCAATACGCACAAATGGCTGCAGCCGGGAACGCTAACAGCATCCTGGCTGCAGCAATGGGCCTTCAGCCTTATAAAAAGATGAGAACGTCTTAGAGTGTTTCTATTTTTTAATTTCATATTTTTTAGAATGTTCCTTATTATTTTAATCTAGTCCTGTCCAAAAAGAAAATGAAGGAATTTTTAGTGTCTAGGTGACTAGGGATATTGTGATGAAATAAAAATGCCTCTCTGAGAGGCATAGTTCCTGGAAGTGATTAGAAATAAATGTTAAGAACTGAGTGAAGGGACAGTTCGTAAATTTTAATGGACCAAAAGTATAGCAGATGCTCTGCATAACTATAGTTTTTTAATGACTGTGTTACAGATTTGATCTTTGAAAAAAAGGATAATGGGAAGTTGTTACCAGGCAGTCCATGTGAGAGTATTTTTAACATAGGTGTTTTGCAGATTGTTCATGTTTGACTCCCGACTTCCTGATGCTAGCAAAATAAGCCTCTTTCCAGCCCTTCTATCCCCCAGCCTTACTTCCTCCTTCTCCTCAGCTATATTTGGTTCCTCATCGCAGGGATTGTATTTTTTAGGTGTTAGGCTAAAACTTTCTTATCCAAATGCACTATTCATATGTAAATTTCAAAGGTTTTTCTTGCATGCTCTATTGAGGAGGCCTGCATTTTAAAAGTGGAAGATAATTTCAAATTTTTAATCTCTGTTGGAGCCCAAGAAAGCATGGTTGATTGGTCTGCTCCAAAATTGTAATCTGACTTACTGCTAGACAAATAGAGACAATGTAGATCGTCACTTGTTGTTGTTCCTTTTATCATTATTATTATAATGAGAAATTATATAATATATATCTAGAATGTTTTCATGTTGATTCACTTGTTTTGCCTGAATGGACATATGTGTTACAGCAGTTGATTTTTTTAATATTCTTAACTTTGTAGTGTTGCTGTTTTGTTTTACGTAGTATTCCTCAGTGAAAATGGGGACTTAAGTATTACATCTCGTATGATAATTGTCATTTGCTTCATAGAAGCCTTTTTTGTATTTGATAGTTGTTAATAGGGGAGGACTAATGTGATCACCTTTTAGGGCAATTCCACAATTGTATTGCTCCATTCCTGTAGCATTAACTTTGTGACATCACACAAAATGGTGCAAGTAACCAGAAACTTCTAAAGACTTTCACATTTAATGGAAAGTATTACCTATGAAAGTGATGCAAATTTTTGTACAATATAGTGTTCCCTACCAAGGTGAATCAAAGTAATATATATATATATATATTATGAATATAGATGTATATGGTCAAATATTGACCGATTTGTTCATCTATATTATCATATGTTTTTAGAAATCCATGTTTTTTCTTGTAATTGTCACCCAACTGAATTGTATTTTACTATCTCAACCACAGTTTATACATTATGGGTGAAAGTTGTCTAGATAAATACTAATTTGTGTGTATTATAAACATTATCTGATTACAATTTTGAATATATAAAGCTATTTTGAAACTTGTTTGCATTGTCCAATCTGTAGATATTGGTACATTTAAACCGTGCATAAACAACCTGCTAATGTTGTGGTAGTTACTTTGAGGTATCAGTAGTGTACACTTATTAAATAACGCTCTCCTCTATGCTGCATTGCCTATGGTCACATCACTGTGGAAGTGCTCCCTGTAGATTCTGGGATATTGTAGCTCTTTCATCAAGTTAAATACAAAAATATATAAGTATATATATATTTATACTATCTTGCAGTAATTGGAAGTGCCTTCTTGTTGCTATCTTGTATACTCTGAAGGATCTGGGGTTGCAAGAGCAGGGCCTCTATAGAGGTGTACTTTTTGTGTTCTCTTCCTGTTTGAACCAGTTCCACGTATGTGTCTCGATATACTCACAACATGTTTACTCCCCTCTGTCTGAGAGGCACGGATGTAAGGCATGTCTGCCTGAGGTGATGGGTGCAAAACATTTTATTTGATTTTTTTTTCACAGTCTAATGCCTTTTTTCTCTCTCCAACCCATGCTTTAACGGATTAAGGTTGTTTGACAAAACCTCTTTATCTATCTCTCTTGGGGGCCCTGCTCTCTAAAGCTGCCTGACTTTTACACGCCACGCTTATTGCTATAGCCACCACAGATGGACTGTATATCCATTGACATTGTGTACTGTACTTGTCTAATCCTTGCTGATCTTTGTATGTAAAGAGGCCAAAAAAATTGAAGCCAGTATTTGTAATAATAATGCTTGGAAGTGCATGATATTTGTTTTATTATTAATGCTTATTTTTTTCCATCTTTTCCTGGCCCCACAATGCTAGCCTTTTATACCCTTCATATCCTGTTTACCCTCCGAAAAAAAAATATCCTTGAAAATATTTTCCTGCAAAAAATGGACAAAAAAAAGGAAATCTCGATCCTGTTTTGTTACCACGCAAATTGAAAAAAAAATACGTTTAAGCAGTGTGTTTCCGTATCCTCTTTGCATCTCTGTATGCTGTTTCCAAGAGGTAAGACATTAATATCCTGCTTCCAAACCCCATGAACCATACCCCAAGCCTTTTGTCATTTCTTTTTGGCTCGTGGAAAAAAAAACTTTTTTATCCACTGTACTGCTCCTCTCTCCACTTAAAAAGTTGTTTTATTTACATGCATATTTTCATTTATTTGAAATATGCACCATTATTTACCTGTTTATAACGTGGGTGTGTGAAAGCTTTGCATTTTATTATGTCCTGCATAAGTTGTAGGTAAATATCATATTTTCTGGCTTACATGATAGTCTCTAGGGTTTTACTTACCCTGTAGTGGCGAAAGTGATGCGTTCTATGTATGGTTATTTTGTGGTGAAGGCAAGTAGTGATCTTATTCCCACAACTATCTATCAAAGTAGCAACGCATTCCGGAATTTTGACATCCTGTGTTATGATTTTATGATGCTTTCACGATTTATTTTGCCTTTTGCTTTGAAGAAATTACCAATGAAAAGGATTGCCTTTCTGTGTTTTTTGCCAAAAGTCCAGCCTCTTATAATATGTACGAACCATATTTATTCCTATTTCAGAAGTAAAATTGAGTCTTGATTCAATTCAAAAGTTTCTCATGTGGATAATTTTTCAACTTTTAACTGAAAAGTCATCATCTAATTCCCATGAATTTCCATTTATTAGATATGGAATTATTTGACATCATTTTTTAAAGGTTGCCTTGGAAGCCAGAAAATATGAAATGCAGGTTCAGCTTTTTTGGATTGCCTCCAGACTAGGGATTCCACGTGTTTGCATCATAATGTCAATTATGGTTGGTGATCAAATTGCAATGAAAATTATGAGCAGGCTTTATGATTAGCTGTTCTTAGACAAAAAGACAGCTCATCATGGCATTACTCCTCATAGAGAAATATTTGCTTTTCTGATCTACTCATTATATTGCTGTGCTGCTGTGATTGTTTTTGGATATCATGATCAATTCAATTTCATTCCTTTCATATAAGTGAATAGTGTGCCATCTATATACTCATAGTTAATCAACAGTTTACAACAACACTTTACACAAATGTTTAATTAGTTAGTAAAAGAGTAAATGAATGGCTTTCTAATGCTGATAAGTGTTCTTTCAAGCATCAGTTTTCCTTACTTTTATAGAGTATATGTAATTCTTTAAAGAGTGAGTGCAATGCCATCCAATGGTAAATAAATGGATTTTTCAAATAAGATTGCTTGCAACTTGCATGATTTTTGAGTGATACTATATATTAGTATAGATTCATTGAAATTTTATTTCCAATTATTGCATTCAGCATGGTACCCTGTGATGCAGGTTTTCATTTGTCTGCAATTCTGTTCTCTGTTTTTTCCATGCTTGACCTCAATTTGGCCGATGATAAACATTCTCCATGGCTCTCCTGGCATCGATACTACACCTTATACTTTATAACTTGCCTGCTGTACAACCTATTTTCCTTCATACCATGGCTGTTATGATTGCCTGATCAAAATTTATCTATCTTTTTGAATGCATTTTTACCTTCTTCATCACTCCATTGTGGACTATTTTGCACTTAATATACTCTTAAAATACTTCTTTTATTTAAAAAAAAAACCCGTGCTGATTTACATTTATTACTAAATGTTCCTGCATCGACACTTTTGTTCTCTTTTGTGATATTTCTTCTGATGAAATGTGATGTGTCTGTTATTTTGTTGCATTGAATAATGTGATATTTAACCTCTGATCACAATTTACTCCTAATTTTTTTGTTTTCTCAATTATTTTTTTTAACTCAATTTTCACTCACGGGGTTGGGAAATACCAATACATATATAAATATATATTGACACAATGGCTGTTAACATATGTGGTGGTGCAATTGTGTTTGCGTTAAATTTACCAAATGGTGGTTGCAATACATATATTGGTATGGGCTCCGTACATGATCCTGCCGGCATTGTGGACCAACCAACCCCATTTCCCCCCAATCCGTCTTGGACCCCCTTCTCTCCATCTGCAACCGCCGCGCTGCTGCCACAACCAAACAACTACTGGCAAAACGACGGTACTGACGCTGCCGATTGCACGCCTGCTGCCATCCACCGCGCCGCAATGCCTCCGTGCTTCTTTGTTTGCTGCATGTGTGGTGGGTTTGGGGTCTCCATACATATTTTGGGGGGGTGTCCTCGAGAATAGCCCTGCTCCCTGTGGCACCAAGTAACGCTCATTATGTCGTCTATACTGATGAGCAAGGACAGGTAGACTGCTTATTCTTTACACCCATAAAGTTAACACCATTGATTAGCCCGTCAGCTGTGAAAGCCTTTTCTGTTCCTTCCCAAAGAGGGTAAAGACTGGTGTATTTTGGTTGCTTCTCCGTGTGATCAAAGAATGGGGATTAAGTGCAATTTTTTATAGATTCTTCTACGATTCCACATATTCATGGCGATTTGGTAAATCTGCCATTCTTTTAAATTGCTTTGGTTGTCAGGAATTGATCGATTTTACGTTGAAATTTCATTAAACACATTTGCATGCATTTCAGCCTTTTCACTTTATTTCAATTTGATTAACCTATTTAATGAATGATTTAGTAACGATTAAAGTACTGAGATGTCCTTCATTTTAATAATTATTGCATCTGTATTAGAGGAACTCATCAATCTTCTGGATCAATATAATTAAAATAAATTTTTAAGAAACTCAATATTACTATCATTTGAATGGATGTATAAAGCCATATAAATGTGTGCTAAGACCGAATGATTAGGAAGAAAAATATGAAATATTCTAGAGCACTTTATTCATCAATTGTCTCTTCTCAAATTGATAAAAATTAAATACTCACAGCTGAAGGGTTAGTAATATTTACTTTTGCACCATAAGGACATAAATTTTTGGGATTTTGGAATACAGCTTTCTATATTTTGGCTACTATGTATTTGGAATAATTTTACTGCCCAAGAATTATTGGTGGCCTTGATTTTTCCCTATTCGTACTATGTTCCAATTATTTTGAGAGTGTACATATTTCATTGTATGTTTATTGTTTCACTGTCTAATGGCTTGATCTCACCTCTCATCTTGTTCTAATCATGGTTGAAGCTTAGTGTGGAAATTGCTTATTTTTATTGTGCTTGAAATTGTGGAAAATCTTTTGATTCAAATTTTTGTTATTAACATTAATGACTAATATTTACATTTGTTTTATTTGCTTTTGTGCCTGAGGACATTATATTAGAATTTATGTACCACGCTCTCAATTTAAATGGAACTTAGTAGTCCTTAAATGTAATCATAGCAAGACAATTGATTTTAATTCAGAATTCCTCCATGAATGCTATAAATTTAATTTCCTTCAAGTATGGTGTTAAAATTTTACCTTTTTAAGACCATTGAGTTTCCACGAGTGGCTGTGCTTTTGAGGACGACTATATCATTGGAGTCTCATTATTTTGAATGCCTATTTTTGCTCTAAAAATAATTTCATTTATCCTCATCATGACCATGGATCATACAAGTTAGTAGCTATTTTCTTCATTTATAATCCGATTGATTGTTAACATTCAATTGTCTTGAATTGATCATAATTAGGGTTTCTTCATTTTCTTGAAATGTTTTGTTTATAGAATTGTGTGAGCCATTAGTTTTGCATAACGATATTCCAAAGTCTTTCCTGTTTGTGTAAATTCTATTTCTCCCGACCCTTCTGCCCATTGTAGTTTGAGGATCATGAATTTTGAAGCACATATGGGATTGGTATTTGCATGGGGCTTGTAAGAATGGAATGATTAACATGTTGAAATTGCTAATATGCTTCTTTTAAAAAGATGGGCAAAAGTAATGTTTTAGCAAAAATATCCCACTGTTGCTTATGTTCACTTTCATTAATCTAGCAGTGAATTGTGCAATGTTTAAGCTACAATTGTTTTTCCTGCTCCGATGAAATCACAACCTTGATGTTGGAATTTAAAGGAAATACTTCAAACATTATCCTGCTCTAATATCTCCATTCCAGGACTTCTATGGAAAAGTAGTGAAGGCTTTCTTGCTATGCTCATGAAGGGGGTGATAAAAATCATGAAAACTGAGCAGCATAAATGTTATGAGAAATGGAATTGGCAATAAGTTCACACCTTCAAATTATTTCGTGCACAGTATTTCCATGTCATGATTGTTTGAAGTGTTCTAGTAGACTCGTGATAAATGCTTTTCTCAGTTGTAGTTAAAGGTGATCAGTTTTTGTCAAATCTTTAGTGACATGCATGGTGTTTTGGCTCTGTGAACTTATACATGAGGTGCATGCTAATTTAGCACTGTAGATCAGTCAACTGAAAGAAATATTTCTTGCTTATTTGCCAGTATATACATGCACAGTTGTATACAAATCATGATAAACTCTGACATAAAACACATTGATACAAATGTAAGTGTTAAAAACTAATACTTTTTGGATGCCGTTTGGCTTCAGTAGAGGGCCTATGTAAGAAGTAGCCCTGTGAGGATGACATCACCACAAGGTATCAAAGATTAATAATGTCATCTTTTGGGATGTAAGCTCACAAGTTTTCAACTAATTTTATCCTAACTACTTTTTCAGTTACTGGACACCCTCCGGGTGTGCCAAGATTTTAATCGCCACAACTGCAAACGCCCTGCCTGCAAGTTTGTTCACCTTCAAGAAAGTGAGTATTCATTGCCCATTATTCTTTAATTCACATTATTATATGGAATAGAATAGAATTTATTCTCCAAAGACTGTACAAACATGTGTAGGTATAGTATTCGTCATTTACAAATTCAGAAAATATTAACCCAATACAAAAAATGAAATATATACACATAAACGCATTTTAATACAAGTACTTTAGTAAACTGTCCAGCAATTTGTAATTGCAAACAAATACATACCAGGTCAAGATATAATTAATGCAAGTTATGTGTGCTGCATAAATTCGTCGACTGAGTAGAAGACATGTATTTTTAAATATTGATTAAGTGCATACTTGAATGAACTTTTCGATTCACAGTTTTTTATTTCAGTGGGTAACTTGTTAAATAGTATAAGGCCCATATTTTTTTGTCCTAGTGCAGTATGTCTAGTCCTGACATAGGTTTGGTGTAGGTTTGTAGCACTTCTGGTGTTATAACTGTGATAGAAGTAATTTCGGCGATAACTGGAGGGATTCAGTATAGCACAGGTGATTGCAGTATTTATATAGACACAAGGAAGAGGCAGGATGCAATATATGTATACATCTAATGGTGTTGTTGCAATTTTTGAGGGCGCGATCTCACTTTCACAACTTCCACATGCCAATCACATTCATTGACTTGGGAAGAAATTCCTCTTCACTGTTAATTGAAGCGCATAAATTGTATTAAGTGAATATGGCTTTGGGGCCAATGAGAAAACCCCAAGACCAACCACCATTTCTGCACGTACGGGTTTGCGTCATTCTTACTCAGTACATAGAAGGTCGATGTGACTGTGCTCACAGGGGTGAGATTGGCGGCCCTGTGTGAAGTGTGGCTGCCAGGCCCATAGCCATGGGGGATTCAGTCCCCCTGAAAATTTTTCCACAGAGGCCACTACTTGCAATACATCTTCTGAGGAGACCAGTAGCCCTAGCTCATCTATCCTCGTATGATGTCTACCAATAAACAATCGTGAATTTAACTGTTAGTGTTATCAAAATGGAATACATAGCTGACTAAATGAAATATGTATGGTTTTCCGAATGATTGTGAATCAACAAAGAAAATCGGTTGAGGCAACCCAAATTCCACCCAAGTATCCCCGAAACAAATTTCTGGCCTCGTGTGTGATGTCCACCACAATTTCAAATTGCCAAATTTTTCTGGGAGAGGCCAGGTGAAGCAACATACCCTAGCTACTCCCGTTACCACAAACCTTTTGCTTTCAGAACCACTGCACAAACCTCTACGCCAGGGGTTCCCAAACTGGGGGGCGCACCCCCCTGGGGGGGCATGGAGAAATTCCAGGGGGGGCGTGACACCCAAATGAAATAAATAAAAAAATTACAAAAATAATTTCCTCAGATCTTTGAAATAAAGTCTTTCTAAGTTTTCATAATTGATTTTGTAAAGTTTCAATAAAGTTGTAAACTTTATCAAAGAAGGTTACAGGTAATTATATTCGTTTTTCATGTAATACTTGTTTTAATTTTCATCATACGTACAATTATTGAATCTTTCCATTCTGCGTTACCGCATTCAACAGTGAACAAAAAAATCTACCTACTCACCGTATCAAGTAGGCACAAACTTGTATGAGTATAAGTATGAGTTGGCATGTACGGCACCGTGGAAATAGGGTATTGCAAAATGGGGAGCTGATATGTGTAGCGGGGGGGGGGGGGGGGGGGGGGCGTGGTACAAAAAAGTTTGGGAACCCCTGCTCTACGCCATCCAGGTTCCTTGATTCCCAAGGCAATTTGATGTTCTTCATACTAGATATTAGGCCCTTGCAGTCAATCAAGGATGGGAACACTAGGGAAATATATGCTTCAAAGAAACTGTTAACAGTGGTGAACCTTATTCCAGCACTTAATTTTGGAATTTGGCATTCATTTTAAATATGTATTTATTTTAGTCCTGCAGTGTGAACAGCAGTGAATTTCATAGTGATTGCAATGGGAAAATTTTGTTGCCATTGCCATCATCTTCCCAAGCCAATTCACATGGATTTCACTACTGCTCATGGAGCAGGAATTTAATATTCTGCAACTTATGTGCCAATGTTTCACTCAAGGAAATGCTCACATTTCCCCATGAGCTCAACTATCTAGCTTTCAATAGTGCTGAGCTATCATAAGGGAAGATTTCAATGATTCTCTTTCACTTATTGCTCTCACAAATTGTCTGATCATTTTGCCTCTTTTTCTATCTAAGTGAATTTTATATTCGTAGCATAACTTGATCCATATGAATTGCTATTGCAGATGATGTCATCGTTTTTCCCATTAATATCATCTCTCAGCTTTTTTGCCTCAAAATTATGAAATTCCAGTAAAAAAAATTTTAAAAATTCTTGTTTATTTTCTTCAGTCATTTTTTTGAGTGGGACCTCGGCTACAATTTGATACACTGAAATTTTGTAATAAGGTTTCTTAGTTCATTAAGTGTGTTTAAGGTGTTTTTTGATTATAAAAGATGAGATAATTTAAAACTGTGATTTTTAAGGTTTATAGTTGATTAATTTTAACTATTCACCAACTTGTTAGTATGGATACCTGAAATTAATTCTTCTTGTTTTTGCAATTATTTCATAATTTTGAATGAATTAATAACAGTAACATTAACCATTTTTGGATATTCATCTAATAAAATAATTAGATCATGAAAATTTTTAGATGATGTTGCAAAATAGTATTTCCCTTCCTTCTCTTCATATGGATTTGGACCGGCATTTGCGAACTTAATTTTTTTTTAATTCTACAAGAACTCAAAAAAGGGAAATATACATTCATGGGGAGGGCGACATAGTATAGTAAACACATAATTCATTAGGAAAGTTAATCTGTGAATTTGATAGAGGAATCTAGAATCCAGCAAAATCATCCATGGAAAAAGTTCAAATATGATTACAATAGGGTAGTTTCCTTCATCAAAGAAAACGAAAGGCATTGATTGCAATGCCTTACCCACCATTAGTGTATTCATAATATACAAATTATTTGGTTTTAGAAATCCCAGTTCAGACGAATGGCAATGGTCAATTTTAACTGCAATTGAAAAAGGCCAGATTGGCGCCCATGCGATGTCACTCCACGTGACGTCAGAGGGACCTAGTTTCTATACAAGTAGATAGGAGTTTTACATCGTCTAAGATTACCAATGCATGCATGAGGCACAGAGCTCAGGGAAACATGTCTTAATAATCACCTATTAAAACTGGCTAAGGTCGGAAAGTTTTCTTCGTTTGATAAGGTATTAATAATCCTTATTTAAGCCAAGCGCTACCAGCTAGCATGGTACTCTGCTACCTGCTAGCATCGTGCATCGTATCAGCGCTCAAAGCCTCAAGCCCCAAGGTCACCTCACTTGCAGCAGGGGGAACGAGAACAACGTCACACGGAGTTTTCCCGACATTTATACTAAGCCGTCGCGTTTTCGCGCGCTTGAAAATTTTCACTTTTCATTTAATTGCGAAAAATAGATATTGTAATTTAAAAATTTAAAAGCATTTAATACGTACTCCTGGAGTAATTATCTTAGGATTTAGGCAATAAAAAATAAAAAGAAACCACCCTATTGATTTGAGGAAATATGAAAAAGAGTCAATGGGTTGTAGAGGATATTGGGTGGAAGGTAAATTATGAGTGATGACTGATGGTCCAGCGGAGTTTCTTTCAAATAATCTTATTAAGAATTGGTCTATGATAGGAGAGTCCCCTAATCACTAATGAGTTTATAACTTAAGAAAGAAATCCTGGAAAGATGGTTTAAACTAAATTCACTTCAAGTTCTCAGAAAGAAAAAAACTCAATGATATCATTAGGCATGACAATTTTTTAAGGTGAATTTCCTACAATTAGCAGCCAGATCTAATCACAGTAAGTTTTAGAATTACACCAAGTTATTATACATCATCAAATATTTAGGAAAAAGGTATGGAGAAAACATGATGGGAACTTGCGATGCAACAGAAAATATTTGGATTCGTTTGAGAGGTAGAATTTTACTTAATAATTGCCAATTCTAAGCAAGATACTAGGAATTCATTGGAATGTTAAACATTTCATAATAGTGATCATATTTATTTTTTTAAACCACCACTGAAAAAGGTAACAGCAATGGACTTAAGCTGAGGGAATGGTCACTAATGGGCTTGAGGGACGAGCAGAATCGCCCAAGGAAAGGTCTTGCCTCCTGCTGAGTTGAGATGCTAAAGGGTGGGAGAATGCCCTCCTGAATACTTCAGAGGCATTCACTTTCCTACCCCTCATGAATGGACATTCGTTCTTTTGCTCAGGAAAATTCCCATCAAAAATATTGGTCGTCCACTTGTAGACTTATAAAAATCCTCGACCACCATTTATTGTGCTTCTTGCGCTAGAGTTTTGTCAGATAATGAATGCACCATCATCATCAATAGTCAACAATCCTAAGATTGGTTTGATGCAGCTCTCGATTCCTCTCTCCTATTCCCCTTGCCTTTTCATTGCGATGTATTTCTTCACTTTTACATCCTTCATAACCTGTCCTATGTAACTCATTTGGGGCCGTCCCTTGCCCTCCTTCCCTTCCACCTGTCCCTCAACGATTGTCTTCATGAGGCCGTCATGTCTCAAAGCGTGGCCTACTAAGTTGTCCCATCTTCTGCCCATCCCTAA
Source organism: Ischnura elegans (assembly GCF_921293095.1). Lineage (NCBI taxonomy): Eukaryota > Metazoa > Arthropoda > Insecta > Odonata > Coenagrionidae > Ischnura > Ischnura elegans. The sequence goes on from NC_060256.1 coordinate 18,949,161, forward strand.
GGTTTTTAGTAGGCTTCCCTTTTCTCCTACTCTTCTTGGCACTTCCTCGTTACTTACGCGGTCAATCCATTTTATCTTCATTCTTCAGTAGCACCACATTTCGAATGCTTACACTATTTATTTCTCTGCGGCTGTCAATGTCCAAGCCTTGCTTTCATAGAGAAACATAATCTATATATGTATAACATCTGATGAACTGTTTCCTTACTTCTATACTTGTATTCTCAGCTGTAAGAAGATTCTTTTTGTAGAAAGCCCTCTTTGCTTGCGTTATTCTACTATTTCTTTCTTGCTTCGCCCTACGATGGTATCATCACCTTAAATAAACATATTTCCAGCAATAATCCACAACATCTGTCTCCCTGCTGCAGTGTGTATGTAACAATTGTTACTTAATGGTGATGAATATAAGGGTATATAAGTGCTTAGTGCTGCCACTTTTTTGTCGGGGACAATTTTATATACACACATAATATTGCTAGATGGGTGTAGTGCAGCCCTCTATTTCTTTCTATCCCTAGCTAGTTCTTTTGCCTCCCTGTGGCTCTTCTTCCCTAAATCCTTCTTCATCTGTCCTAGGAACTTGTCCCTTGGCCTGACTCAGGGGACTTTTCCATCAATTTTTCCTTAGAATATGTTTCCCACGTAGCTGCTGTGTTACATCAGGTGGCCTATCCACCATGTTCTTCTATGGCATTCAGTGATCCTCGGTGCCCTTGTTTATTCTCCTATTTTTCTAAGTACCTCCTCGTTTCTCACCCTATCCGTCTATTTCATCTCTGGCTTCCTCCTCCAGCACCAGGACTCCGAGGCCTCAATTCTTTTCTGATCTCTTCAGCCGATGGTCTAACCTGAATGAATAAATGAACCAAAACTCTAATAGTATCACCAGACTCATTAAAAATGGGTGGAAGCTTTCTCAAAATTATTTTAAACTTATGAGAGGATATCTGAATGGAGAAGATTGTTTATGTTATGATTCATCTCAGAAATGTATGAATCTATTTATTTGAATGATTTATGATATCAGGTTGTTGTGGAGATACCAATTCTCCAAGTCTTTGACGTATTGCAAAAAAAATTTCTGTCTTCCTAAGCATCAATAGGAAAAAAACACTTTATCAGGTCACTTACTTCAAAATAAGAAATCAAATACATATGTGTTCCAGATGCCTTTCATCTAAAAAGATTATTTTTCCCTAACATATTGTTTCCCCCAAGTCATGCTGCCAGCATTCCCCGTCTGTCTTAAAAACTTCCATCCTGCACTCGCCTGTCTGAATTTTTGTGTTTAATGGATCTTGTACCCCCTCCTATAGGCTGACTTGGTTCTGGTAAGAAATAAAGGGCTTCGTGCGAAAGCCTTGCGGGTGACTCCTGTAAAAGCTATCACCGCGGCTAGTCCCGGTATACTTTAAACTAATATGGGGCTCTTTAGGAGTTTGGGTCACGACTGCTTGGTCAACTTTTCTGTGAGAGTTTTTAGCATATATATGTGTATGCTTACTGAGTGAATCTCATTTTGAATAATATATTATTCAAGTAAGTGAAACAATTAGTAGCACGATAAGACGGATGGTTAAGAGATTATTTTTTATAACTTAAGTTAATATTTTTCAGTCTCGTAGATTCTTTTGAACTTCTTTGTGGAAAAATTGATTATCAAAATCAAATTTATATGATTTGATATGTAAGAATTTTATCTCTAAATCATTGCCGCGCTGGCGATTTTTATCCAGTGCAAGGGGTTAAGATGTAAGACTTGCAATGTTAACTCATTGCATTTACAGTTAGGCATTTCCCACTCTGTGAAGTAGTCTGGTATGTTTTCAAAACTACAGAGATGTATTGGTGTTGTAATTCACATTTAAGGAAGAAACAAAAATAACAATTTCCATCGAAATGAGAATTGTTAGAGTTCCGTGCATAATAATTGTCTAAATAGTGTCTTTAAAACCAGATTACCAAAGAACACTATCCAACACTGATTATTATTTCTCTATTTTTAAATACACTCTGATAGCTGCATTCATTATTTCAAAAGTATTTGCATCAGATATTCATTATCCCACAGTTTTCTTAAAAGTTATCATCATGGCTAGTCCCAGTATACTTTAGGCTGTATGAAGTTGAGACATTTTTGTCAGTGTGCTCTTATTAGGAAAAGTTGTGATACATAGTGTGTAATAACAGCAGACTTCCCATTATCCGGCTTATTATTTCTGTTAGAATCCCCTTCGTAAAACGTAAGCAATCGTACGTTGGCTGCATCCATTGGAGCACCGTGTTCCTGTTTTCCAAGCCTCACCGTACGCAACTGCACTATGTGATCATGGATACACGTCCCGCAGCAGTTGCAACTTGTGCGAGACGCGACTATGTGGCTTAGTGCCTGACAGTGTAGTTTCCTATGTCAAGCAGTGGTTTTGAAGCATTCGTGCGAACCACTTCTCTGTATCCGTGATCATGCAGCCACAGATGTGTGGTTTTCAAAATCATGCCTTACATGGAGCATTAATTAATAATAATAATAATAATATTTTTATTGGTTCTCAGAACCGTGTCTAAGCCACGTATGGAACAAGTCACAAGAATAGTACATACATGAGGTATTAAAAAATAATATTTAAGGCGAGAAGGATAGGTACAGACATAAACATAAAAGTAACATTTTCAAAAGACAGGTTATAAAGACATAAATTCATCCACTGAATAACAGGGATTGTCACATAAATACTGATAAAGTTGACCTTTGAATTTGGAGAATGAATCTAGCTGTTTAATCTTTAGAGGTAAACATTTGAAATATTTTGACCCAGCATATATGGGGTTTTTGCTGAACATGGTTGATTTATGTACAGTAACTCTTAAATCACTACAACCCCTTGTGTTATAGTTGTGGATATCAGCATTGGTTTTGAGACTGTAAAACTGCTTATTTTGTTGAACAAAGGTAATTGCAGAAAAAATGTATAGGCAAGGTAGCGTAAGAATCCTTAAGGATTTGAAATAGGGCTTGCAGCTGCTTCGCCTAGGAATGTTTTTTATTATTCTAATGGCCCATTTCTGGAGCCTAAAAAGACGAGTAGAATGGTGGGAATGGCCCCATACTGCAATCCCATACATCAATCGACTATGGATATATGCATAATAGACTGAGAGTGCAGTAGCAGTATCAACCAGAGGGACAATTCTTCTAAGTAGGTAACAGCCACTGGACACCTTTGTAGACAGTTTATCAACATGAAATTCCCAAGATAGTGACTCATGAATATATAAACCTAAAAATTTAGTCACAGAAGAGGAAATAAGGGAGGATCCATTTAACCTTAGGAGAGGAGAAGAAGTGATCTTTCTTTGATAGGTATGAAATTGAATGAAAGTTGATTTATCATTATTTATAAATACCCTATTATCATTGCACCAGTCACTCATAGAATTTATGTTAATTATGTTATGAATAGTTATGAATTATACGAGCACAACCATGAATTGTATGAATTATATGAATAGTTATGAATTATACGAGCACAACCATGTTATCGCCATTAAAAAGATCGCCAACTGGCAAAGAAAGCTCTCAATGAGGGTGGGAAGCACTCTAAAATAACAGAATACCTGTTTAAATAATAATACAGTTGAGGACCTCAAATCCGGAATCCTGAAACCCGGAAAACCCGAAATCCAGAACATTTGAAAATTCCTCTACGTAGTGTTTTGACTTGCCACCTCGTGGCACCACTCTCCAAGCCTTGCTCTGGGATGAGTAGGAAGTTAGCACATACTATGGACATATGCTAAGAACCTTGTCAGGGACACATAAGGATATCAGATACCAAGTACAAGAGCCTGAGCACATGTTTAAATTAATTAATTTACTAAATATACTATGAAGACCAGAAATCCAGAAGCCCTTCGGTCCCAAGCTTTCTGGATTTGTGGTCCTCAACTGTATTTTGTTTGCTTTAATTAAATTAAGAACATTGCATTCAAGTGAAAGTTAGGGTTTACCTATGTTTTCCGATTATTCGTGCCGTCTCTCCCCATCATTAGCCATTAGGATAATTGGGGGTGTACTGTACGTTCCAGTGTGTACGGCCAATGTTTCATTTTAACGTGTTGATGTTTCTATGTTTTTTCAGGCCATGTAGAAGTAGTGGACGATCGAGTGACTGTGTGTCGAGATGCCGCCAAGGGGAAATGCACCCGCTCTCTATGCAAATACTACCACATCCCGATTCCCTTGCCTCCTGCCAACGAGATGGCCGCTGCGGTGGCCGCAGCCTCCTCGGCCGCTGGATCCTCTTCAGGGGATCGAGAGAGCGGAGGGGGCATGGGGAGGGGAGCCAGCCCCGATGCCTCGTGGGCAATCCTGCACCACGCCCTCGGCAACTCGACTATCGGTGCCCCGACGGTGGCACCCTCGACGGGAATCATGACTCGTGGGCATATCTGAGTGGAATGTTCTAAAAAAAATCATATATTCGTAAAAATTATTATACATATGCATATATCGCCCCCTCCCTTCTTTTCCCCACTGTACTGTCCCACGTCATATTTAGTCACTGTGATCTAGGGACGAGGGAGAGGGACGAGGGATTCCTATTGAGCGGCGGATTGGCCTCGAGTGTCTTTTGTTTCTGCCACCTCTCACTCCCCGAGGAACTCTACTCCCCCTCAAAAACTTCCCCCTCCCCCACAACTCCCCTATCATTGTTAGGACTTTATCTACGTATATCTCTCTATTACACTCTCCCTTTCCTCCTGAAACAGAGAAACACCTCCAATCCTTTCCTTTCTCTCCTATTAGGTTGTTTTTTTTTCTGCCCGTCCCTCCTTAGGAATATTTAGCGAAAACTATTTTAAAAAAATAGGAACACACATGATGGAAATGCTCGAGTTGCGATTCCCCCATCCTGCAAGGATGGTCATGCACTGTCCACTCTGTCCATACGGTCTATTGGCGTGGTGAAGTGATATATGAGATGAGAAGGATGTAAAACGAATCGAGTTTGGGCGTTGAGCTGAGGAGTTGGTGGGCGTTTTTATGGTGGCTGTGGAAAAAAAATAGAGGTGGGAGTGGATGTCATAAGGTTTACTTGGAATCGGGATGTGTGTTCGGATGAACTGTTTCTGACCTCAGATCTCGTCATTCTATTAATCTATTATTAAATATGATTTTTTTGTTTGTGTGTGTGTGTGAATATGGGGATGGGAGGGAAAGTCTTTTATTTTTTAATTTAACCACTCATGTATATATATATACACAGTTATGTATATATACATACATGCATACATACATATGAACAAAGTATCACTCTCTCTATTTAAGAATTTTATTATTATGTTGTTTGTGACAAAATAAAAGTGTTTTAAGATTTATATAATGTCATGTAATGGCACGAAATATATTTGAGCTATGGTGTTGAAATTAAACAAAAGGTAACATCATAATATTTGAAAAAGTTAAAAGTATAAATATATATAAAATAGAATAATGGGCAATGTAGTTAGAAGTATTTAAGGGATCACATTGTACTCAGAAGAAAAATTGTGTCGGGAGGCAAAAAGGCTGTGGAATGAAGATTTCAGTGAGTTGCAAAGATAAGGTAAAATGGGATTGGTTTCTCTGCCCTCTGCAAAAGTGTTTGCGGCAGTCTTTTATACTATTAGTCCAAGTTTTCGTTTTGTATTATTGAAAGAAAAGAAATCTCTATTGCCCTTACTTATGAAGGCAGGGGTACTCTTGAGGTACTGTTTTGTATTGTACCATACTAGTAAGTAACAATATATATTATATATGATCATATATATGTCCCTAGGTCTCGACTGTACATAGATGATCAATTATACATGAAGGACTGTATGTTAAATTGTAAAGAAGCCCTTGAAAGATGAATAGTGTCTGGGCTGTGATGGTCGTAAATGGGAGGCATTGTAGTCACAGTGATCTGAGTTTGGAGAGCACTAAGACAGTGAAGAGGTTAAAATTAAAACCTTCCTCTTGCACTACATGCTGGTTAATTTTAGGTGTGCTGTAAAGGCTTGGAGGCACAAGATCAAAAGCCGAATGAAGATAGGGAGTCATGTTTGACACCAACAATGTTACTGACTGAGTTTTCTTGGGCTCAACGTGACTCATTCTGGAAACTTTTGCTTCTCTGAAACATTAGTTATACGTTGCCATGTGCAAAGCCAAAAAAATAGGGTTACTGTAAATTCTTCAAAAGAAAACATAGAACCATTACCATTAGTTACCAGTGAAGGTGATTAATGTGGCATGATCTGGTTATGCTTTAGAGAAGAGTCATACCAATATATGCCCCCTTATGTCGGTTGATTTGTGAATTGTGATGTTAAGTGTAAAGTTGTTTGTGGAAAAGCCCTTAGGAGCAACAATTTATAAGCATTCAATGCAAATATTCCATTGTTTTTAATGACTCAACTCTTGAATAATTACAAATAGCTATTCCCTCTCTGCCAGATCATGACCACTTTACGGTTAGGGAGTATGAATTAATGTTTGTTTTGTTTTTGCATATTTTCTTTTAAGAAATCATGATTGGTTCTAGTCAGACGGGTAATGATAAACTCAGTCTCTAACTGGTGTTCTGTCTTGGAGGCTGTGACAAAATGTGTTAGAATGTTTCTCCTTTACAAAAACTAGTGCAAAATGGACTGAAGAACCTCGCAAGAGAGAATGTAATATCCGGGAGAAGAGAAGCCGAAGAAATTGGAGATATTATGAGATGATATTGGAAAAAGAACACTGTCTTAGGGTCTTCTTTGCACTAAAAATTGTACTCCGTGATATCTCTCAGACAAAAGAAGTGCCACATTTTTTTAAAACTGAAGTAAATGTTCCTGAACAGCATTTAAGAATCGAAGGTAGGTCAGGGGCAAAACACTCTTGATTCTCCCCTCTCATTCACTTGGCTACGTGGAGGACATTGTTTTGGTTGGCTAATGTAAGTTGCTGCAAAATTGTTTGAGAACTTCTATTAATTTAATTGTTTTGGTATTTGAAAAAAATAGATACATATAAAAATAAATCATCTATTACTGTATAATTGTGATAATTGTAGAGAAAATAAGGAGGGTTTTTAACTGTTTTAGACTGTAACCTTAGAGTTTTTATTTCTAAGTTGTTCTAAAGAATGCATTGTTTATGTAGTATTAATCCTTTTATGTAGGTAATTTGAGTTTTGGAGTGCAGAATCGTACCTTGTTGACTATTTAATCAGTTAGTGAGCAAGGAGTTAGTTCTAAAAAGTTTTTGCAGCAGTTAAATCAGCAGCATAATCAGTGTCTTCAGAAGAAAAAAAAGACGTGTACGTAGTTATAAATAAGTATGGTGAATTCTTAAAAACTGGAAACAAATAGCATTAGGATCACGAGCAGTCATTGAAGGGAATGGCAATAGCATTGAGGAGCTGGAAATGGCAAGAAAGTAACTAACGTTTGGCCACCTTGTTTACCAAGTGAATAATGTTTGATGTCCATTTTTTCCTTTTTATAGCAAGATTTTAGAACAGGGATGAGCTCTGGGAAGGTGTGCAACACCACATTGCATTGTTTTTTCAAAATCAAGTTTGGAACGGGCTCGATGAGCAGGGTTTAGTTTGTGTTGCAAAAAGTGAAGGGATTGATGACAAACGAGAAGAAGTGCTTCTATAATTGTTTTGCGTGTGTTTTTAGGAGCTTTTTGCTGGCGCTGTTTCGAGTATGCAAGTGACCGTCTGTGACCTCTTTTAGTCTTATCATTGGCTTATCGGAGGGCAGCTTGGCCAATAGGGATGGCCACACGGGCAACCCAACCCAGTGGCTCCGATGGAAAATATTCTTCTCCTGAAGAGCCCTAGTGCTTTGTTGCTGCTTCCTTGGGAATGGCTTGCTTTCACCCCAAAACGAGTGAACCAAAAAATGACTCTTACATTGAAATATACCCAGAATTGCGACAAACTTAAAGTAAACTGCTTAATGTACTCTTATATATAGTGTGGCGTCATTATTTCTGCATGCAGCTTGTTCATACCTTCTTGCATAGAATCTTGTATACACTGCTGCGTTCGCTCTTGCTGGATCTCTCAAAGGGGCAAAGAGCGAATAATATCTGTGAATATTTCAAAGTGCTGCAATGGAGTGTGCACAGCTGTGTCCTCGTGCATAAGAATTATCCTCAGTTTGACTGGGCAGAGGTGTGCGAGAAGAAAGGGTTGGGCAAAGAGGGTACAGATGTCACTCATTATCCATTTTCCGTCAAGATACAACACCATAACCTTTGCTTTATAACCCACTCGCTCTCCATTAGTCGTTGATTCAGGGGACTTCTTCGCGTAAAGAAGACTTGGTGGCATCAATGGTGCTCTATTAGAGAAAGTGTATCAATGTGGGAATCTTTCTGTGCTAGCAGCGGCTCATAAGTATGGATAGTGCAAAAAACAAACGAACAATTGGGAAATCTTTCAGCTCTGCCCCATGAGGTCTCAAAGTGCTCTTTGCAGCTTCATACTTTTACATTGCCGTATTGATTCACCCAAATCCCGTACAAGTGGCTTTGCATATACGAATTTGGATACAAAGCACTTCCATTCTTACATCTTTTTCTGCTAACAGAAATAAAGCCCACTTCTTTTAATTAATTGAAACTTAGTCGGAAAAGGAAAGGTTTACTTTCCTCTTGTAGGAAAAATGTTCACTAAGAGGCTTAAGTGTATTCTTTATGACTAGTAATTGTTAAACTTATGTATTAAACATTCGTGTGTGAGTGTGTATGTCAAATGAAGTAAGAATATTAGTGTGATACATATACCTACCAGTTGTTGATATTTCAATCTAATAATGAAAATCACACACATACTCAAGTATGAGATACATTTAAAAAAAGAATGGACATGCTTTGTTCCAGAATGACACCCTGCATTTTATATTGCATGTATATTTAGAGATGATTATTAATATGATTATTACTAATATTATGATTAAAAGCATATATGTAGTTGCCAGCTTTTTCATTGTGCATGAGGGGTGTCCAAAGTTGAAAACAAATTTTGAAAATGAGATTGAATGTTATTGAAAGTTTCTCTGCAATTGAAATGGAAATTTAGTATACTGAAATGGCTACATTTTACTCGTGAACATTGTTGATAATTTTAGTCGATTTTGAAAAACAAACTTTGGACCACCTTGCTTGTTTTCATCCCTGCCGTAACTTGTTTTCCATTGTTTTTGCTGGCTGTGAGAAGGCACTAATTTATGCATTGGAAAGTACAGGTCTTGGATAAAAAGGAAGTTATAACTGAGGGTCCCTGACTTGCTTGATGACAAGTACAGGCAGAGACTGCCAGTGAAAGAATAAATTGGCTAGGTACGTGTAATATTTTCCTCGGCCTCCCACTTTGCACTCACTTCAGCCGTTCCTGGAAGGGCTGGGGGACCATTGTTGCTAGGTTGAATTTCTGATTCACTTAACCAGAGGAAAGACATATTTTCTTTGATTCTAAAAGTAAAACCTCCTGGACATAAAATTGTGGAAATCTCTAGTAAATGAACAATCTGGGGATGACGTTAAATATGCTGGTTTTAAGAGTTAACAAAAAATCTCTGTCCCTTCTCACTCCTTACCTGTCAGTATATAATATGTCCAAGCCACAGGAATATCTCAAAATAATTGTTACTCTTATAAAACTTGAGGTATTATATAAAGGACAAAGGAAAGCATGTTTGTATTTTTTTTATATTTTTTATTTGAATGCAATGAAATTGACTAATATTGTAAGTGTCCATGACTTGTGTTTACAGTGGTGTTTTTGAAATGGTGGGATCTTTTCATTGGAAAGCAGTTTTAAAAGAGTGTAGATTTTTATATGTATTTTAAATTATAGCCACTCCAGTTTTTAAGTTCCTACGAGAGGTTATATTTAAGTGTGAGTGGTGCAATCTGTGTGACCGTGAGCGTGATTTGTGTGAATGTGGGCATGTAAGCGTGAGGAAGGTGTTTGATAAAAACAAGTGATTACTCACAATGTCCTTTGATTTTATGGTCTTTCTCAATAGCACTGACAATTGGGCCATGTGTGCTGGTCACATGAGCATTTTTTTCTGGAAAGAGGGCAACAATTTTACTATTTGCATGGTCTAACATAATTCTTGACACATAAAAAGCACCATGTATAAAATAAATGAAATATCCTGCCTAAGCGTTTTGCCATCCTAGCTTTTCTTTAAAAATAATCGGTACAAATTTTACCATTTCTCTTTTTAAAAGAAGATAAAAAAAAATAAAGCATTCAAATTCCTTCCTCTTGTCATTAACAATGTATCTGTGGTTTTATTTATTAAATATGTCCAGTTTTTTTTGTACTTTTTCGTTAAAAGTGTTCACAAATGTTATTTGTCTTTCCATTCACAATATCACAGCAGGTGCCTACTTGTCATTCTGGTTAATTTGCAAACACGGTTGTATCTCCCCCCACCTCCCGCTCACTTTTTCGTACGCTGTTTCTTTTGCAAATTTCTTCTGCCTGCATATATTTTCTTCAAGTAACCATCCTTATCTCCATTTTTGGGTCTGCTCATTTGGATTCAGCATGAGGGAGTTGGTTGCTACCACACAGGTTAGGCAATGGAGTGTTTGGAAAGGAACCAGCTGATGATTGAGGAGAGGAGGATTATTTCGGAAAGCATTAGTGATATTGTGCTTATTATCTTGAAAACTATAATTTTTTCTACCCTATAATTTAAACGATTTGTTCATGTTACCTGCTCCCACAGTTGTCCAAGCTCACAGCTGCATCGATGAAGGAAGGCTAATTAATTAAAGGGCACTTTTGTTATTGTTTTGTTTCGTAACTTCATGTTTTGTTTATTTAGTGACACTTTTTAACTTACCTTCTTGTCTTGGCCGACTACCTTCCGCCCATACACTGGTCTCCAATTTAAAACAGAAAAAAACTTTCTTTCCACAGGAGATAATGGCTCACTGTGATGTAATTTAAAAAGAGCTGAATACTATTTTTGCTCCATAAAACCCTCCATACAATTAATGGTTGTTAGGAAGGTATTTGTTTATAAGAATATCAGTGCAGAATTGGTGGCCATAAAATTTGTAATAATAATATAATAATGATAGTAATTGTTCACTTTAATTTGGGCACCCTACCAGGGTGTGAAAATGCGACTCTTCTTTAAGTTATATCCCTTGATCTGCTCCCCTCAGCAACTTTGCGAGGGAAGTGTTGTCATCTAGTTGTGTATATTTTTGGAAGAACTGATAATTAGAAGGAAAGTTGAGCCAAATTTTGTTTTGAATCTTGTATGAAAAAGTTGGTTTTATAGGATATGGCTCAGTATTTTTTCATTTTTATTGATAATTTTGTGATATTTTTAGTAAAGATTGTTATTTAAGTCTCACAATATAACCATTATTCGTACCTTGTTATGTTTATATCTATTGTTAGCAAAGTTACTTTGATGCCCAGTCTGAATACTCCTCTGTACGGGGAATTATCAGATGCCCTTTTTTAAGTGTGTGAAATTTTTTTTCACTGGTGTCAAAAGTGTTTTTAATATTTCATTTGATATTTACTCTAGAATGTTAATTGGGAATAGAGATGAGAGAATGTAAAGCGATGACAGCAGTCTTTTTGTTACATTTAAACCGTATTGTTTTTGTCAACCACTTGCAGAAATGATATGTTGTCAATGGTAATTTTTATGTTGGTCTGATTCCTAAACTGTCATGATTTTTCCCAAGTGGTAGTTATGTAAAAAATGTAATGTCTTTCAAGATATTTTGCACACTAAGAGTACAGGTGAAAATTAAATAACAATAAAAAGTGCTCAAACGTATTGGTTTATTTTAAGGAATACTTTGTGGAGTGTTGAGCAAAAAAAATGGTTGAAAAACTAAAATTTTTTATAACATTTTAAAGAGTGGTCTGCTAATGAAGCAAATGGTTTCCACTACAAGGGAAAGCGCTCTCCTGTTTGAAACGGAAGGCTGAGAAAGTTTTCATTTTTTATCAATGAGTGATGCCAATTATCCGTTTGGGGTGCTAATCGAGGAAGGGTTCATTTTTAAGACAGTGCCTCATTCATATTTATAGGTGACTGCAAACTTCTCATTTGACCTCTATAAAAATATGTATGACTTGTGTTTAAGAGAGACTGCAAATGAAATATCTTGAAAGAGTCAGTAGAGAAAATGATTTAAATTTTGAGAAGACATTTTCCATAGAAAAATATTTAAACGGCCTCAGTTTTTTGAATAAACATTTGAGGATGCAAGTTTGAAAACATCACATTCCATTTCAAAAAATTATCTGGTCCTAAGCTTGCATCTGGGATTTTGGCAACCTGTGTTTAGCTGTTAATTTGGTGAAATGTCTTCCCAAAAATATATTTCCATAATGACACCAATCACTCTCACATCAGACCTGTCCACTTATTGAATTTATGTCTTATGACTGTCAGACATAGCTCCTAAAAATGCATGATGGGAAATTAAATCACTTTTGAATGCTTGCACACCGAAGGCTCATGTTGAAAGTGACACAAGGGGTCTAAATACAAGAAAAAACCCCATTTCTGAGTAGTGAATAAATCATTCTGTGAAATGACGTTACTGTTTTTTTTAAGTAAGCCTCAAAAATGTTCCAAGTAAAATTGGATGTTATAATCAAACAGATATTTGGATAGAAATTAAAAAGATATAATTGTATTAGCTAAATGAATAACATCTTGCAAACAGTGCCGTAGAAATGGTATTATATAAGGTAGTAAAATCAAATTTTAATGGATTCATTAGTAAAAAAAGTGAGTTACTGATTTCTGATTTCCGTATAAAATTTCAAATGCAGGCATTGTTTTTCAACAGATGACAGCTATTGTATTCTCAAATCATTCAGGGGATCAAGTAAGACTAAATTCATTGTTTTTTATTGTTGGAGAAACTTATGTTAATCTGACCTCTTTATATGTCTGAATAAAACCCTTCTTTAAGGGTTGTCTATTATCCTGTGTATCACTATTAATTATTTTTAAAGGCAAAGGATGTGAAGTGACATTTAAAATGCTCATAACAAAACTAGGCTATGAGATTCAATTTTTATTGTAAAATTTTTTTCAAATGTCTGATATGTTTTGCTTATCAAGGCAAAATTGATTAAAATAGCAGAAAATATTTCCCAGTGTTATTTTGATGATAAACATTAACTATTAAAATGCCATTGTGTAAATTGATGGCAACATCATAAAAGTTTACTGAAAAATGCATTTATGTTGTGCTAACATTACTAAAATACAAGTAATGTTCAACAAATTGTATACATTATATTGCACTTTATAATTCTTTTATCAAAATTTTATCTCATAACACATTTTACAGTCAATAAAGCCAGAAAAATGTTGTACATAAGTAAATTGAAAAGCCTGTTTTAAAAGCTTACAACCATATACTGCTATCTGACATCTGTGGTAGAAGAAAATATTTCACCACTTGACTTCTCCTTTTCGAGCTCACTTTGAATGTTTTCCTTCACCTGGGAGTAACTAATCTCGCTGGAGCCACTTTCATCAGCATAAGACTTCATAGCTTTGATGAAACTTTCTTGTGTCTCTTTTTGATTCAATCTTTCCAAATGCTTCTTGCGGAAGTAGAGAACAACATCTACATGGTTCCTTTGCTTTTTCGCTAACTGCAGTGCCCTTAAATAAATACACAAGAAAAACAGTACAAATTTTGAATCAAACACCAAGGAACACTATTCTACTCAAGGCTACTGCACAATGTCTGCCATTGCAGATTTGATACCTCTTATGACAAGTGGTGGATTGGTAAGGCTGTGTCAGTCTGTAGACTATTAGGAGGGAATAATACTTCAGCAAAAATCAAGTAAATATATGCACTGGAGCAAAAGAAATTGGAATGGAAGATGATAGAGTAATCAGTTGATTAGAAATAGTCTTGAGTCAAACTATTTAACAATAAAGATTCTGAAATGAAGTGCCAAGCTGGTCACTAATAATATGGAAGAACTATGGGAACATATTCATAAGCGTTGTCCCTGGTGGCTATTTCACGCCTGAATTCCCACTTATCTGCCATTAATCTTTATCATCTGGTGAGGAAAATGTTACTCTCTTCCAGTTAATGACGAGCTAACTAGATGTTTCACCTGACTTCCCCAGAAAATTTAACAGGATCACTATGAGCTACCAGCATTAGAGGTTAGAAAAATCAGTGTACGGAAACAACAATAATGGAAAACTACAATACCTATGGCCTTCCCTTTAGACAGAATTTAAATTTTTTTACCAGTTTCGTAATTCATTTGGTCTTTTATTTATTATTTTTTTAAGTAGCCATTCATTTATGCTATCATTTCCTTGTACTCATCTTAGGTTAAGTACCCCTGAAAGGATGGCCAGCCAGAGGCATTGATTCACCATTCCATCCACATTTTACTCTGAATTATCACCAAGGATAAGGCTTTGACGACTTTAGAGCAGCAATAATTCAGGGCAACTGCATGGAACCATAGAAATTCCTTACCTCTCCCAATGGAAGAAGTGGATATTCAGCATGATTGCCTGGAAACCCATTCCTGAGCGTATTAGCATTCCCTCTACTTCATCAGTCGAGTGTCCAGCTAACAGAGTCATCGCTGCCGTGCGTACAGCAGGATTCGAGATTCCCTGGCAAAGAGAGCAGAGTACAGTCATTAGTAGGGGAAGTTGCTCATTGGCTAAGGTAGGTTCTAATAGATGCAATAGCACCTATCGAAAAATGGAATTTTGAAAAGACTTACTACTTTTTCGAACTTGAATGCATTTATACATGAAAAATTCTCTTACTTTCTTGGATGACTTGCAAAATTTTCTTATCAATTTATGCAAAAGGCATCTCCCTAAAGTCATTTAATATGTAGGCACCAGGCACTGCTGCTAGGGCAGCATTTGGTTCTTACAGTTTCTAACTTAGCTGAAGATTTACTTGGGGCAGATACCGTATTTTTTATCATTGAATTGGAAACTTTGTATTAATGGATTTCAAATCCCCTGATTCCCCTTGACAGTTTCCTTATAGTAGCCATTTATAACACTGGCTTCAAATTACATCCTCACCTGGATATACTGTATAAAATTCACCCTGTCAGCTTCTTCGAGTGAAGCATATGCTTCTTGGGCTGGTCCGAGTTGCCCAGCTCGAAGGGCAGCTCCAGCCAAACATGCCCACATCAATTCATGCAGGGAACTTGCCACTACAGCATTGCCAACTGAGCGGCATAATCTTAAGGACTGCTGCCAACTGGAAACATGCAGGAATAGCACAGAAAACATTATATTTACTCAAAAAGAATAATATTGTGCACCACTTGCGTTTTACTGCAATCCTTAAGAATTCTCAGTATTCAGAGGTATTATTAAAAAAAGAAGAGACTGTTAAATTTTAAGTTATCTATTTCCCAAGACAAAAATCTGACCTTATTGCCTGTATAACATTCGGGTGCCATTTTTAGGATAATGGCACCTAAATTATGCAAAAATCTGACGTTAAACTCCATTGAAATGATTTTTGAAAAGCCACATTTTGAACAAAACGTCTTTATGTGGAGACTACAACATTTTTCATCAGCCAATCATTGGCTTAGTTTCTACAAGTAATGGTTTTTAACAATGTAGAAGAAATAACATTGAACTTTATGTATTATCTGCTCTGCATTAATATAAATTAACAATTAGGTAATGAACTCGCTGATCCACATCATCTACAGCCAGGTACTGAATAATTATAATGATAACAAGTTGAAACAATTCGGATTCTCTGTATCAGCAACTGGAGTGAAATTCAGGCCACGTAACAGCTCATACGATCATAGGAAGTAAATTTATCATTATTTCATTTATTGGCGAAGTTATGGGGGCTCTCCGGTCGACTTAAGGGTTGAAGTACACAGCTAATCTTTCATTGTCACCAGCATTTTCTACACCACTCTGTATCTTTGTATATAAATAGCTGAAATCAATTGTTCTACCTGTGAGAGTGAAGGTTGGACGTGAGTAAGGCTGCATGCGGTGGGATGCAGAAGCCAGTCAACGCTCCATCCATCCTTCGAAGCCACACCTGAGATCCTTCAAAGCTCTTCAACAGCAGACTACCTCGGCCAAATTCACTATCATGAAGAATAAAAACTACTTAACAACAAGATTAGCAAAAACATATGAGTAGCATAATTGGCATAAAACATTCTAAAAACTCATCCTCACACCCGCCAAAATCGCCAAATTTTCCTCAAAGACATAAATGTTTGACGTGAGTCATTTCGAGCATTATGCATATGCAATGGCAGATAAAGGATAAGGACAAGTGGGGGCTATGGGGGGTAACCTCAAAGCAGTAGTGGGAGCAGGGGCAGATCCAGGATTTCTTTCTGGGGGGGCACAAGCAAGGTCGTATCCAGGATTTTGTTCTGGGAGGGGGGGCACAAGGATACCTCGTCATACAAAACGAAGGCAATGATAATGGGACCGTATTAAAAATCTAGCATATTTTTAAGGGTCTGGGGGGGCACATGTCCCCCCCCCCTGGATCCGCCTATGAGTGGGAGTCTGAACAAAATTGCCATTGGAGAATGGAGATTTCCGTGGTGTGCATTGAACTTTTTCAGTTCCGGTTACTATCTTGTAGGTTGCTGTGGCAATGACTGTTTCTATATGTATGAATATTTTATTCATAAATACATTACATACTTGCTTTGATCATAAGAGTAAAAGACATATTCCTGATCAATCTTCAACTGAAAGGGCTTTGATCCTATACCACCACAGCCACCTACGCAGTAGTGACTGGAAATTTGAAATGAAGAATTTCTAAATTACCATTTTATTTAGTATAAATTTGATACCCAAGGGGGGTATGTGCCATATACCCACTGTGTGTATGCGTGTATGATGAACGTGCTCACAAGACAATTTTTAATTAGCCCTTAGATGATGATTTCCTCTTTCGTTAATTTTTATAAAAAACAAATGACTATGGCACTATCTAAGGTATCTCACCTTGACTCCCTTTCCAAGACTGTCCGCCTCAGTAAACGCCTGTCTACATACGCGATGGGTGGGCATGTCCACACGGACACACAAGAACCACATGTGGCAGCTAACATATCCCAATCCGAACACCATACAATTGATGTAACCATGGTCCCTGCGGGTATAAGGGTATCTTTTGAAATATTTAATCATAAATATATCATTTGTTTTTATCATAAGAGTAAAGGACATGTTCTTGATTGATCCTTTACTGCAAGGGCTTGGTTCTGATATTAGCCAGCTACTCAGATGCTACCAAAGGCATGACTGGCAATTTGGCGTTATATATGTTCATTCAGGTAGATAAGCAATGTCACAAATGCATTAGTTGATTTATGGTAAATTGTGCCCTTCCCTAATGAAAATCATGACCCAGTAAGGGAGTTTGGTAAGGTTTTAAAGAGGATTGTGAGGGTTTTTCAACAAAATTCCCTTTAAAACTTATTGAGGGTGACTGTAACACTTTTGCACAAAATTTGAAATGCCTGTTGCAAGGCTTATATTGCAAACCTCTGGGATGGCCAGAAAATAATTCTATAAAGGTCCCAAGGATGGGAACCTTTACAAATCCCGTTGAAAACCTCTCTACAGAATTTACAAATCCTAAACAACACCTTTTCAGGAAGGACAACAGAAAACTCCTGAATTTCAAAAATATATTAGTTCAGCATGGTGCCTTGCAAACAGACATGGATTTCAGACTCAAAAGAAATGACAGATTCGAGATTCAATCCGTCCGTACTCGCATCAAATGATACGTTGAGACCAAGAAATTCCATTTGCAATTTATCTATTTATTTACGTGATCAATGGCCACTGGTACTGTTCCATGATTCCTTTAATAGATGTCGTAAATTGGTCATATGTTCACCTAATTTAATGGTATGCCTTGAGTTGTTACGGCTGCCTGCATAGCGCAGCACAAACAAGTGGAGATCTCCATGTCCGTCGACAAATGATATCATTGGATCCTCCTGCATAGCCACTCTTACTGCTTGAGGAGCTTGGTTGATGGCCAGGTTGAGGACAGGTAAAGCGTGAGATAGCACGGGTACCATCTCTTTGCCGACCCCAGACCCGCTCAGGCCACAGCCAACATCGAAGAGGTGAACAGCTGGAAATGAACAGGTCCAGAAAAGGAATTACATCACCGAACATTCTTTTTTTGGCTAATGTAGAAGGCCTCTTAGATACTCATGGGGCCATATTCAAGATCATCACTCAAGTCTAGATTGTTACTCAAAATCAATACAATGGTTTTACGAGAAATCACTCAAGTGATTAGTTTAGTCCACAATCAGATTGAGTACCCAAATTCCAAGGTGTCTGCAGC
This sequence comes from Ischnura elegans, assembly GCF_921293095.1. Taxonomy (NCBI): domain Eukaryota; kingdom Metazoa; phylum Arthropoda; class Insecta; order Odonata; family Coenagrionidae; genus Ischnura; species Ischnura elegans. The sequence continues at coordinate 18,967,588 of NC_060256.1, forward strand.
TATCATCTCACATTTCTTTAAATGAAATATATCTCCTAAAAATGCTTCTGTGTATGATATTGTACTCCAGTAATACTAGTTTTTGGTGAGCAGGATACCATGATTACAATTATGATGATAATTACTCTGGCTCAATTGAGCTTCATCAAAGTTATTTTAAAATACAACTCAAACTCAACATAGTTTGAGATCTGAACCACCGAGGTAGAGTAACGACTCAAGCTAAATTCTAGGATATGGCCCTTGGAAACAAGCAGGGTCCATTTGAAGTAAGTGCGCTGTATCCACCAATGCTTACATAATTCCTTTTCTAGCAACATAGTTAAATTTTATTGCCCCTCAATGAGGATTATTTATTATTTACATCCTAAGCATCCATTAACTCAAATTGGCTGATTGATCTTAAGTGTGACATAATTACTTCAATATTTAAAGCCTTCTCAGAAACAAATGATGTCACAAACACTAACAGCACATAGTGCAGCAGTGGCAGAACAGGATTTTAATCTCAGTCAAGACTTGTAAGTTTTTCAAAATTAAATATCTTTATCAGATCAGGGATCAGCATATATCAGTAATTTTAAGTATGCCGGGACTAATCACAGTGATTACTTTACGGGAGTCATCCGCGTTGCACAATCTCAAATATCCACAGGGAGGAATGACGCCTTGGTAGCTTAACTGGCTAAAGCTCTCGACTGGAAATCGGGGGATCCGGGTTTGTATCCCGATCAAGGCAAATGATTTTTTTCTCTGTGGACTTTTCGCACTTATCAGTAAGTACTGACATGGCTAATGCAAAATCCTTTAAATATTTCAAAGGGAGACAATCACTGGTTACACCAAAGTTACCTTTGAAATCAATCTGATCCCTGACGGCAAATAATCCAGCCCCTAGGGACACAGTTTGTGGATGTACTGGAAGATCTGGTCTCAGTGTCATCCATTGAGGGGAACAAAGAGGTCTTCCATTGTAAGAATAAACGGTGGGGCCACTTCGCTCCCACAGCAGGAAGTGCCTGCAACAGAAATGTAGAGCAAGATTAGCAAATCTCCTCAAATTATTATTATCAACCACACAGACTGACACTATTCATGATGGATGGCTCAGGGTCACTCGTGAGCTTTTCACTCAGGCATGAAATTAAAATTCTTTGAAGTGCTATCTGTAAATAGAAAGGAAAGATGAGTGACAACGAAATAAAACAGGTCCACAGCCATTCTCTCATAAATTTAAAAATTAAAAAAACTTTAACTTCTTTCCCCACTTTTCAATATTTGGTGACTACGTTCAGCCTCACTAACCCATTCAGAAAAGATCACTAATTGAGGCAAGGAGTTTCTCTTAAGAGTGTAAACAATACCAAACTACACGAGGTTGAGGAAAAGTGGTGAACTGGCAAGAGTCGCAAGAGATTCATTAGCATGTCTGAAAATGGGTTAAGGCCACCAAAAATTTGACACTAATAGCTCGAGAAGTAATAGGTGATGGATCAAGGGAAGGAAAAATGTGAGTCTCTTAAGTTTTTAAACATTTCCACCATTGAAAACAAAAAATTATAAATTAGCCCATAGAATGGAGGTCAAAAGGAATTAGAACCGAAATAATTATCACAAAACTCGATTTAAAAAAAAAATTTAATGCACACAATCCAATGAAATGATCTTTGGATATTTCTCTTCATAGAAAAATCTTCCAATTTCGTTGGTAAAACAAAGTATGCTTTCGCTAGTAGTGAGCCCTGTCGTTCACACAGCGGCACAGGTATTACTTATCCTGCCCTTTCATCCCTCTCCTCTCCTGGAAGCGTTGACGGACTCCTATCGCGGTGGCGCTTCCTCCTTTTCCTTTCTCCTTCCCATTCCACTCCCCTCCGTGCGCAGGTGTTTCAGTTGAAGTACAGGGTCCCGGCCCTAGTGTGTTGTATCCTTCAAAGGAACCCCTTTGGACCCTCATTCTTCTTGCCAATGCACACAATCTACGGAAGCATCGTAGGATTTTTCTTCTCCATTAGAAAATCTTTCCCTTCAGTGGGAACATTAAATTTTGGATTTGTTAGTGATAGCCTTCATCAGGGGCGCAGCTAGGAATTAAGGCTGGGAGGGGTTTAGGTGCAACTAATACCGGGGTGTGTGTGGGTATGGAATACCCACCAGGATAAGTGGTAGGTGCGAGATTAATAAATTGCGGAATTTTAAGATAAATGGTCCAAAATGGTGAGTTTTACGGCTTTTTGAGGGATATTTTACTAATCATTCCACTATTCTATTTGTAATATCAATCCAATTAAGTAAAATGGATTAAACTCAAAAGTTTTTCGAGCTCTGGGGGGGCTTTATCCCCCAAAACCACCCATCGCTGCACCACTGGCCCTCGTTGCCTTAATGATGGCAAGGGATTCTCCCATCCTACCCCTATCCTTACCCTGGAGGCGTAGTCGGGCTCACATCACAGCGGTGCTATCGTTCCTTTTTCTCCTTCCACTCCATACCCCTCCCAAGGATGACTGGGCGAATAGGTTGAATTACTTGGTTTCTAGTCCTAGTGTGTTGTACCATCTAAAGGCCCGACCTGGGTCTTCATCCACCGTCAATGCATATGGATGTGTTAGGGACTGATTGAGTCAAAGTACATTAGGAGCAAACAAGAAAGATCTGACGCCATGTAGACACCCATCATTTGACCCTGCGCGGTGCATAAGAGATGAAAAGCTGTCCATTTGATAGAGTAGGATAGGAATGTTTTGGATAGCTCCTGGCTACATTCTACACTCAAACAATAAAGAGCTCTAGAATAATGTTTTGTAGCGACTTTATCAAAGATGTAACCTTCAACTGTCTTTTTAAACACATAAATTCCTTTAGTGTTTTTAATCAAGGTGAATCATGTGCAAATGCTGCCATCTAGCAGTCACATTGAACACCACCCATTACAATAACTTTTGGTTCAATTATGATGGACTCCTGCTCTACAACAATTGCCAAACCCCGACCAAATCCACAATTTTGCAACCAGCTGGCTAAATTCGGCACTGTACCAAAGACATTTTTGAGGGCTGTAGGAGTGACGGCCTAGTTGCCATAGTATGTTATGAGTATATCAGCCAAGTTATGCTATTTTCTAAAATTCAGTATTATTATGTGTTTTAAGTCAAAGCTTCTTCTGATGGTAGAATGAAATGTTAGTTAAATAGAATTTAGAACTAACTCAAGGCAGATTTCAGGATAAAGCTGTGAGGATCCCATAAATTATATCTGTCCAAGAGATCAGCCGACAGTGGCCTGATTATGATTCTAATAAAGCACAGACAAAAGAAAGAGAGTGCGACCTTACCTGTGAGCCAGGAGGAGTAGAGTGGCTGATGAGGATTCCTTGATTGGAACAACAACCGGTGGGACTTCAGGACGCGATGTGTCCCACAGATAGCAATGTCTTTGTGTCAAAACCACGAGGTGATCATGATTCAAAACTGCTCGTACAACCCTCTCTCCACTTTCTCCAACTTCCAATTTCACGTCTTTATCCTTACCCTCGGCCAAAATATTCCTCACTGTCATGCTTCTCTTTCCGGATATGAGAACCTCAGTATGCTTCCATTCAAGTCTCCTGAAATTATCAATGAGCTGAGAGATTATAAGATTCATCTGAGAGGCATGATTTTTGGACTTTTCTAATGTTATTACAGTAAAACCTCCATGTAGTGAACCTCTTTACATCATAAACCTCCATACTTCATACCACCCCTACGGTCCCGTCAGATTTACATGTAAATTTATAGGCCAACCTCTTGGTAGTGAACCTCTTTTTATCGTAAAACTTCCACTTATCATACCAAGGAGATACCCCCGAGATGGCCTAACTACCTCCGTAAATCGTATTGAGACAACTAGAGACCATTAATGCAGCCGCGATTACGTACATGGAATGATATTTTGAGCAATAAATGTTTCACCCTTATTTTTTTTCTTATACACCTATAATATGCTGTAATTTCCACATTAACCATTAGTTATCGTCATTTTGTTCCATATGAGAGCATAACTAACTAACTAACAGATAAGAAAAAAGATATCCAAGTATCCTAATCATTTTAAGTGACTGTTGAATTAAGAGAGATCACATAGTTTTCTATCGAATCATGGTAAAAATTACTCGATAGTACTCGCTTTCTGTAATTATTAAATAATAGATACATGTTCACTAATGCATCCTTCATTTCCAAAGGATAGGAAAAAATGGTGCCTATCACTGAAACCTCTCCCAACCTCCATAAATCAAATTGCCCAAATTTTGGTCCCCTCCATTACGATGTAAAGAGGTTTTATTGTAATTGTCTCAATAAAAAATAAGCAAACGAATACTCGGCACCTATTTTTTTAATTTCATTTTGTAAATTATGAGTATGAGGTTTAAACATCTCTGAACTTAGATTGACCCTTTAATTGATAACCACCCGAACTATTCATATACAAATCACTCCATATAGTATAATTCTAATACATACATTCTATATATTTACAATAAATATTGGAATTGAATATTATTCCCAAGTTATACAGATGAGACATTAATGAAGGTAAAAATTTTAATTGATAACATTAGTACAAGATGTGAAAATAAAAAAATAGCTTCCATGCATTCATATTGAAATTTTTAGGTATAAAGTACTGATAAAAATCATACAAATTAGTAAAAAAATCCGGCATTCTTCAGGTGCACCAATTTAAGAGGGTGGTTTACGATACTGCAGTTAAGATAGACACTATTACATTACATTACGGTTATGACATTGTAACTTATATGATAATAAAAAAAGTGGAAATATTCCTGAAAGGTTCCTTCAAAAATCTCACCAATCGATGGTGTGTGCCAATATCACTTGGCCATTGCTACATGCCCCAACTACCCTCGTTCCATCAGCGCTCCAGCTCAGTGCCAAAATACTGCCAGTTCCTGGTTTTTCCTGGCAATGAGACCACTGAAACGAACAACTGAGACTTAAAATGCTGTTTCAATCTCACAACTGAACTTTCATTATTAATTTTTTATTAGCTTCAATTATGCGTGAGAATTGATTGTGTGCAAAAATTTGCATTTGATCTTTTAGCTGTGGCATAACACACTTGACGGGGCTCCTGCATTGTTATTATCCTCTTTCTATTTCATCTCCCATGCTCAACCTTAATGACCTTTGGCAGAAGAGATTAAACCTTTGAAGCATAGTTTTTGTGCTTGCTAAACTCTTGAATGGGGGTGATTTTATTACAAAGGTTTGGACCCCACTGACGGAGAAAAATCTGTTTTGGAATTTTTACGTTGGACTCCATTGCTGCCACAAACTGGTATACTAGCATACATCACCATCCGGTTATTCCACCACCTGATATTATATATTTTCTCTAATGTAATTTAATTTCAAATGTGAACTTATGCATATATGTATTTTGGGACTTAAGTGGCTAGCCTAAAATGTTTGGCTCATGAGGCACATCTATGGAGGGAAATGTAGATTTTTTTCTATCTACATATCAGATACTTTCATCTGGGTTGATACTGATCATTTCATAAGACTTGGGGTGACTAATACTTTACGTTGATTGTAAACCATGTTAGGGGAAATATAACTTCAAGCATCTTCCCCATAAACTTTTCAAAAGGTGGTCTGCATACCACCATGCTTCAAAGGGCTAAATTATCTTAGTTCCTTGATGCAAAATTTTATTTTACATTGGAATATTTTTAGCCATGGAGCAGGGTTTCTTAACCATAGTTAATGTGTTGGAGCCCCAAATTACTATTCTTCTTATTTACATCAAAATTGTATTCTACCTAAAAGGTGAAAATTTTCCTTGAAATTCAATTCCTTATTTTGCCTCAGTAGGATACTGCAATTCTCATTTTCCTATCATCAGATTTCAAAATATTGAATGGATTCAAAGTCCCAGCCAAGGTCTGCATTTCTCTCCATGATCCCTATTATTATCGCAAAGGTGCAAGTGTTGAGATTAGTTGGAAGGTCAGATCAGGCGTTACCCACATAACCGTATGAGTGGAATTTCAAAGTTTTGACTTTATGAAATATGCAATCACTTAATTCTAGTCATGTTTAATGGGAAATTTTGGCCTTATTTCAACTTTCACAAGCCTTCAGACAAACCTGCCCTAGTTAACAATATGTACCCACTTTTTGCTTTAATCGATCCTAAGCTTTAAGTGAGGAACGTACTTCCTCTTTGTGCTGAAAAACAAAGATGCCACAGCTAAAAGCATAATGTATTATTTAAGCATAATTAATGGTGATAATCCAAACTCATGCTATTTTTTATCACATGGAAAAGTCAAATTTACCCCTGATTTGTCACATAGCCTCAGTGTATTGAAAGATCCAAGGGCTAATATGTCTCCACCGGGGCACCATGATAACGATGTAATCGGGAAATTTTGTTCGGATGAAGAGTAAATGAGGTGCCCAAAGGAATCCCAAACCTGTAATCATATTTACACAAATCATGAATCTACTAACAAATAATGTGAAAGAATAACATTGACAAGCACCAGAATTAAATACAGGTATTGATAGCTTCATACAAATTTGCAAAAAAAAGATAAGCATTTACCTCAATATATTCTTCATCATTAACCTCATTCTATTCAAGACAATTTGACTCTACAAAAGATAATCATTAGGATTGACTGATCACCATGCTATATCGGCTGTAGTGACGTACGGGTGTATATTACTATTCTAATATTCAGCAGTGAAATAGTTTACGCTCTGTAACACAGAGTTACATTGTATCACACTTTTAATGCCTACAAAGTAACTTGGATGAAAGTTTCACCATATCACAGAAGAGTTAGCATTGAGTTTTATGCAACAGAGACATTAGGTAAATGAGTTATAGACAATTTTTTCATTGACAATTTGAGCTACCCTTGAAAAGTGGCAAAAACTTGTCTGTGTGATTGAATCAGCGTAAGGCACTGCCAAAATAGACCCAGAAGAGTCAGACAAATGTGATTCAAAGTGTTAAGTTTACCAACAGCACCTCTTACTCAACATGGCACATATTAAGGAAATATCGATAGTGTTATTCAGGGATATCTGTACATAATTTGAGCCAAATTTTTATAACAAAATATCATAAAATGAAGAGTTTCTTCTAATGCAATCAGTGTAGTAGATGTTGTCAGCCTCCCACCCCTAGATACCAGATTCAAGTCCCACTAGTGGCAAATATTTTTCAGAGGTAGGCTGATATGTACTGTGGTGAGTTGAGGCCACTTCAAGTGCAAAGGTATGCTATTTTCATCTCGGCAAATTGGTTCAGGGAAACATGTCTTAATAATCACCTGTTAAAACTGGCTAAGGTCAGAGAGTTTTCCTCGTTTGATAAGGTATTAATAATCCTTATTTAAGCCAAGCGCTACCAGCTAGCATGGTACTCAGCTACCTGCTAGCATCCTGCGTCGTATCAGCACTCAGAGCCTCGCCCCAAGGTCACCTCACTTGCAGCAGCGGGAAGCAGAATGACGTCACCCGGAGTTTTTCCCGGCATTCATACTTAGCCGTCGCGTTTTTGGGCGCTTGAAAATTTTCACTGTTCATTTAATCGCGAAAAATAGATATCGTCATATAAAAATCTAAAAGCGTGAAATACATACTCCAGGAGTAATAATCTTTGGATTTGGGCAATAAAAAAATAATAGGAAACCACCCTATTGTCTCCACTACTATAATGGACAATACTATCTTATTGTCAAATTTCCATAGGGATTAAATATGCCTGGTAGCTTAACTGGCGAAAGCACTTGACCAGAAACAGGGTGATCCCAGTTCAAATCCCAGTGAAGATGAATGATTTTTTTCTCAGTGGATTTTTTTGCACAATTTGATATTCAAGGTTATCTTTTTTGTATTCAAGGGCCATAGCCCTTCCTCCAATGCACATAGAAGATAATTTTTTTTGTGTGTCATATTAATACGCATAAATATTCCACACCATTTTGATTGAGCAAGTAACCTTCATTATTATGTCTCATCTACTAGCTGGTAGTCAGAATATGAGGCTATCTATTGGTCAGTCATTTATTTTTCATACACCTATGTTTTGGTGAAATGCAATTGAGGATAAAAATTTGATGAGGTGTAAATTACGTAGCAATTCACAGGATGTGAGGAAAAGGATAACTTTAGAGTGAGAAATTTTGATTTTATAATTTTTTTGCACTAGTTTTTAATATTTTGGCGAATCAAGGCCACTTATTTTATGGTTCCGTTTAATTTTTGATTGGAGTACAATGCAATGACTTGAATTACGCCTAGAATAAATCTTAAATGTAAGACAGGCTGTTACTACCAATTAAAATTGTTTTTTTTCTATTTTTTACTCATTTTCCTTACCTTATACCGACAGTCCTCTCCTCCAGATACAAGTAAGTTGTTAGTAGGGCACCAGTCCAAAGCAAGGATAAGACTGTCATGAGCCTTTATCTTAGAATAAAATGAAAAACATTCAGTGGGCACATATAGACTTTTCCAACTGAATTTAAATTTTTATCTTAGTCTTTACCTTCAATGGCTTTGAACCTGGCACTAGGGAGCGAAAAAACAAAGTAGATCCTGAACCATGGACAACAGAATTTCCATCTGGAGCCCATGCAGCACAATGCACAGCTGGAGTATCATTATCAGCTGATACTGGTTCCAAAGACCACCGAAGAAGACCTGATCGAGACCATCCTTTGACCCAACCCTCTTCCCCTCCTGTTATTAAGGTATATGAAATTATGCAAAGGCTAGGCTTAGCCTCCAAAACAATTAAAACATTTAAGCATGCGTCACTTTCCATCATTTACATTTCAGTACATCAGGTTATTCCTCTAGCAATGTAGTATATTTATCTCATAAAATTTAAAATCAACTATGAAGAAAAATGTGTGCGCCAAATGATGAGATAAAGACATGAAAAGTAACTAAAATATATCATTAACGCATTCTAAATGCAATCAGCAATTGGTGGCAGAGAATTAATGAACGAAGAATGCAAGTAAAAACAAACCGGTTAAGAACGAGGAACCATCATTATTCCATCGCCCCACAAGTGCAGCTCCTTTGTGAGCTTCCACACTCTTTTCTATCCTCCCATTTTTTCCGATGAGCTGAAATTTTCCTGCAGAAACGATTGTTTATAATATATGGCTGTAATAAATCATTATTCGAGACCAGGAAGTTAAGAGCGTCATTGCGACGTATTTCTCTAATAGTAATCCTACGTGCAGATCTACGGGTGCAAACAAATAATAAGACGGTGCTTCGAAATGGCCAAAGATTGTTCCAGCTTACCATCAGAAGTTGTAATGAGAATCGGGTCATAACTAATTTTATTACTAGCTTGTTTCGAGGGTAGACAATGCAGATCACACGGAAAAACACCATTAGGTAAAACAGTTATTTTCTCAGAACTCTTGCTTGTTAAATTCCATTTCAAAAGAACGTGATCATCTCTAAAGCAGGGAGAAGTACACAAAAAACATTACACAAAAGGTAGCACTCTAAAATCCAATTTATTTCCTCTTTACTGACCCACAAGAATAAACTTCATCCGTCGAACTCCAACCAACACATGTTACGGCTGCATTCTGATCAGATTCCCTAAGAAGATAGGTTTTTAACTTCATTATTGACTGCTTTTTTCATGGCTTGCAGAGTTAGGAATTCGAAAACATTCCAATGCGCATTATCGTTACTCACTTATTGATGTTTGGAAACTGTTAGTTCCATCTTCTGTCGCTGGGAGCAGCAGAGTTCCAAAATTTGATGAAGTAGTTTCCGACGACGGCATGAGGGGTCAGTTGCCGGTTTGGCGCCGTGGCAAAGGTTACGTGTGGCGGATGAAGTTGAACTCAACCATCCAATAAAGGAATAACATAACAGTGCTTCGCTATCTAATGCCGGAGAAAAGTTGGAATTTAGTGCTCATGCCTGAGATGGTCCAGGCCCTTGTTTCCTGATGTGGAATATCTGATGGTATGTGCACCTTTTAGCTAATATTTTTATTCACCTGTTGCCTGTTCCGGACTATTTACTGCATTTGGATTGCTTACACGCGTAAGTATTATGTGTGTGTGCTGTTATTTTATGACATGATTTATATTTCTATGTTTGTATTGGGTGGGGGTGGGTGATATTTCGACCATTGGCTGGAAACCCTTTTGACCGTAACCTCGAGCCCTGAATTTCTTGGAGAAAGTGGTGGTTTTACATCTTCGTACTGGTAGTTGAATGAAATTCGTAATCTGGAAAGGCACCGAATTCAGCTGAGGCTTTTCGCATTTTACTCACGTCTGATGTTAATTTTAGTCCTTGTTCTTTTCGCGGTGGGGCGCAATGAAATACTTTCTGTACCAGTATCTTTTTTTTCTTCGGCTGATTCAGCCACATTTCTTGCCAGCTTTGAGAGATCTTTTTTGTATATATGGTTATATTTTTTTTAGCTTCATCCTATTAATTCCCTTCAAATTTAAACATGCTTTTCTATGATCATCTTCCTTGGTCTTCGCCGAATCATTCGATAGAATTTCGCATCTCATCACTTTCTACTGTCAGTATTCACTGCTGCCTTTCCTTCAATTTCATTAATTTTATGTCCAACCAGGAAAAAAAATATTTCTCTTGGGCTTCTCGTAAGGTGACATTTACGTGCGAATAAGCGCTATTGTAAAAGAATTGCAATCTCTTTACAATTTATACTTCCAAGGCATAATTCAACTTACGTGCAAATATGGAATTATTTTTTTAGAATGGTGGATTGAAGGTTTTTGGCCGAATCTGAATATGCGTGGAATATGATACCGCCAGCATTACTGTTTTACAAGGTCTTAGCGTGCGGACGGTTTGTCTTGGGTTTCAAAACCCCCACAAAATTCGGTCAGCTTACGCCTTCCCACTGGGTACCCCCTCCCCCGCCAAAATGCGTCCTCTTCAGACTAGTAAGTTTGTAAGTTAAACACCCCAGAAAAGTTTTTATGGGTACGAACGGCCTTGCTGTTTTACGGCGTGTGCCGTAATGGTACCCGGTGTAGTTTGTATGACTGGTTATTTTCTCCGTTTCCATCATTTATTTTCACTTGAATACTGCTAGCTAGAACTCCTTTTCAGATGTTGCGGTGATCCTGTTGTTGCCAGACCCAAAGGGAATACGTAGGCGAAGCAGTAGAGATGAGCATCTTTGTTGGATAGCATCAGCATAAAATGTTCTTTACTTTTCTGCCACTCGTTACTTGTATTACCTCGACGAAACTTACTCCAATATGCCCACCGCTTGTCAACCTACCTTTCTTCTTCAGTCTTGAAGTTCACATAGCAGGACCTCATTTTCCATTTTTTTCTGAGTTCCTGGAATACGCAGAAACAAATTTCCCCCATTCCATCTCGTTGAAGTTTGATTTTTGTTGATATTTTATGTTGATAGTCCTCTTCGGTCGCATTTTCTTCGATTTTAAAAAATTTCCGCAGTGCGCAGAGCGATCCAATCATTCTCAATGTTTACTGTAAAATGTCATTGAAATTACGAGGAATTCCATCGGATAGTAATGAATTTGAGAGATCGGATCATCAGTAAGACAAAATTCGGTAACTCCATTAATTATTGCTTATTTTACCTTTTAACTCCTTCCTGTTTTCGTCGGCGACGCTATTTCAGTGAACTCATTTAAAAGGGAGTCGATTGACAACGATCGAAGACCCGATATCTCTCCGCATTGTTGTCTTGCCTTCCCTCCTCCCGACGCTTCTTTAATAATCGCTCTTTCACGACGCGTAATGGGCCACGACAGCCGAGTGGAAAAGAAAGCAACAAATCGCTCGCCGAAACTGGTTTTCATCCCAGCTTTCACAGCGAACGGTATCTTCTAAGCGCTGTGGCCGGCTGAAGAATCATGGTTTCGTGCCTAATATCCTCGTGCCGACGACTGAAAAAAGTTAGCTTCAAACCTTCCTCAACTAATGTTTACCTCAGTCGAGGTTTTCATTGTTTCCTTTGTATCATAATTTTTCGAGAGGTCAGGCTTCTCTTCCTTTTGCAAAGGCCTCGATTCCAGTGTGTCGACATTTCTTTAGCTCACTCAGTCATCGTTGAAAGCTGGAGGGAATTAGTCTGCTCAAGGTCAGGATACTCAAAACTGACAAAAAATTCTTTTGTGTGAAAAGTTGGATGTTTTGAACGTGCAAGCTGAATTTCCCGTCGTAAATAGGCGTGCTGAGGCTGTATAAACTCGTATTTTTTTTAAGTGTGGCGAATTTTATTACAATGCTCCTAGAAATAGCGAGAAGGAGAAAGTAGGGTGTCAAATTATCATACGATTAAATATTATAAACTGTGCAAACGACTTCACCCATCTCTATTTTATACACTTCGATACCTTCACTGCATAAGCGCTCAACAATCGCCCACCGAATAGAATCCGCTCATCTAGTACTACAAGGGCTACATAGATGAGTGGATTTGATTCGGTGGGCGATTGTTGAGCGTTTGTGCAGTGGAGGTATCGACTTCGTTCTTTGCACAGATTCGATCTTCATTAATCAAGTCACGTGGGTGGTTCAATCGATTGATTCAATCACTTCGGTCTTTTGATTACCGGTGAAATTGAATGGAAATAATCGTACGAGTACTCACCAATCAGGGAGAACGACTCAATCTGTGATCGATAGAGACTCATACATTAGTAAATAATCTAAGGACTCCGATAAGTGAAATGATTGATTGCTGATTATCCCAATTAACATAGTAACCGTTCTTTTTATAAGGTATTAGAAAGTAGGGTCTGTGGAGGTAAAGGAAGAATCTAGAATGGATTCATGGGTTCAATTAGAAAAATATTTTTATGGCAGTTGTTTGTGCTTAAATTGAACCGAGGAAGGCTGCTTGGTAAGAGTGCATAAATTGAATTTCATACAACTAAATAAGAATTTAAAAGTCAATCGTCTATTTCTAGGCTTTACCGACACTTTTGCCTAAGCCTATAGTCATAATGCTCGATTTGCCGCAAACGGAAGTCCAACTTGGTGATCGACTCCTATTTTCTCATTAAGGCATAAATCTTTTGATTCACTCGGTGTTTCAATTATTTTGAACGGATCGATCGTGAACGACCCATCACCAGAATTAACATACACATCAATCTTCCTAAACCCAAATTATGTGCCGGTATAATAAATTTGTGGTGTAAGTTTGTTAGCTAGGATTTATATTAAAATCCTCTTTATTCCTGGTTACACGGTGCATAATCGCGTTCCAGTTAATGTATAATTGTTTGAACGCGACAATGAAAGCATAAGTTCACCGTGTTTACCGAACGCCGCGCGAACGTATGAACAGAATATATGACATTTTCTATTTTGGTTCATGCATGCGTACATGATCCGTTCCGGTTCGACATAATCGTTCATGCATCAACACATTAATTCGTACGGTTGTCGTGCAAACACTAAACATACCGTTTGGATGGCGGGGAGATTTTACATTAAGACGTCTGACCTTCACAGAGGATTCGGAAAGAAGTATATCTGCCGAATCTATCTTTAGGGCATACGATTTTAGTTTTTCGCGGTGAATAATATTTAGGAATTCCGAAACTTCGGCGGAATCGCAGGCTAAGTGTCCCTTACGGATAATATATTGCTATTTTTTCTGTAAACTTGCCTTAACTGCTCACTGTTCAGCCCTCATAGGCCTTAATTCTTTCTAATATTTAAGTAGGTAGTTTAAGTAGAGGTTTCTAAGATTTAAGTTTTGCGTTGTTTGCGAGACGGCCAGGACATCACATTCCGGGTATGAGTATTGGATTAGCACTGCATGCTACGCTTATGTCGCAATAGCAAGTACGAAAGGCTCATTTGGTATACGATGAACTGATCATTAGTTTCCTTTTTCGTGTCGTCCGTGAGCAAGACAGTATTTTTGTATTTTAGCCACAACCAGTGTTTTAAATTTGAATCTAACATGTCTCGTTTTACTCACTGAATACGGAATACTAAATACTTTAAACGATGAACTGATCATTAACGTTCATTTTCTTGATTTCCATAAGCAAGGATCTCTCTTCGTAGTTTAACCACATCCAGTATTTTGAATTTGGTTCTAAACTGTTCATTCCGCTAATATTTTTCATTGATTGTTTTCCGTTGTCAACCTATTAATTTCGGCTGTAGAAATAGGCTTGTTACGCAGTGCGGTGAACTTTTGCTGGCCGCAAACCCTCTATTCCTGCAAAAATGTCTGTGACCTTATTGTGCTGGCCCTGTTTCATCGTCGTAAAAACACCTACGGGCCCGGGATCGTTTTAAGAAAGGATCGCTTAGTGGTTTTCACCACTTAGCTCAATCGGTTTCCTTTTTCCTCCTGTTGCCGTCGGCGCTTTCGTCTGAATCATTCCATTCGAGTAACTGGGCCCAAATCGGGCTGCCGGGAAAACTACCGTGGCCTCTCCTTACCCGAAACCCGTTATCATCGCGAGAGGCAGCCGCGAAGGACGTGTTGGGATTTTTGGTCCTGCCTCCCTCATTCTCATATAACATAATTTCCTAATCGATCGCTACCTTGCTCTTGTGGTTAACACATGAGAAGGATACATATGATCAGCCGAGTCCAGAAATCAATAAATTAAGATACAAGTATAGTCCACGGTATGAGGTTCAACTTTAATGAGCTGTAGTTATGCCTTAAATGATTATGGTGACGAAGAAGTAATGAACTTTTCATTTTTAAACGCACGTTAGCTTAAATTGTAATTTATAACGCGAAGTAATCATTGTTCATGTTAATGCTTAATGCCAAACATAACTTTCATCAAATTAATTCTTATTATCCAAATTGATCAGTAGACGAGTTATACTCAATCTACGGAAAACTTGATAGGAATTTCTATTAAACATATGAAAAATTTACTCATGAGACCAAGTGCTTCAGCCTTAATTTGTTCATGTTCGTATACAATTGACATCCAAAAAGTAACAGAATCAGTGCAGGCCATTGAGCATGGGCGCAAGAGTCTGTCTGAGTCATCGGACTCATAGGCAGTGCTTTTTGAACTTAAAATTCTATATTATGCATAGTCTGTGTAAAATGAAATCAAGGTATTAAAATTAAGTAATAAAGACGATTGGTAAAACGTTTAACAGTAAAAAACAAACTATCGAAGTCGAAAAAAATTAAATCAAAGTAATTATTTTATAGAAAAATAAAAAAATCGTATAAAAAATCAAAAGCAAGGGCAGTATTTTGCTATCCCCGAGCTGGATAGTTCTGTGACGAGGGTTTTTGTCTCCCTTTTTCTGTAAAAAAACTTTTGAAGTGTGAATTTTGTTCCCTGACGGTTAGATCCTTTGAGGAATGATTTGTTGGTAATATTTGGTCCGTGCATGTGTTGGGTGCACTACTCTCTTCCGTGAAAGGTACAAGGGAGGCCGAACGTACAGGCCGGAACATCCGAATTTCTCCTTGGAATGACTATACCTGTTTTTGTGTACGTACGGATCCTATGTAAATTTTCCTCCTAAACATCATTTGGTCTACTAATTTTTGGTTAGTGCCATAAATTTCTGTGCAATTATCATCTTAGTTATCTAGAAATGATAATTCATATACCGTTACATACAATGTAGTTATATCCAATCCAATATATTGCACGTCGTTCAAAGAAACGCGACGATCGGGATGTTTTCTTATTTGCCATTTGTGTGGTTATTTTTTTCCTGGGATTCAATAATGCATTGATGTTTCATATGACGCTGAAGTTTCCCATTATATAGGCCATGGGAATATTCATATTTTTTATGTTTATCGAAGTCTGCTGTGAGAATTCTGTAAGAAGTAATGAAAATTATTAAGGATGTGCGATTAGTACTTTTTATTCTCGAGTCGAGTCTGGTAATTCCTGAACTAGGTATTACAGCAATGCATTCTACAACATATTCTAAATTTTTTCAATCTTCATGTGAATTTCCAAGTCAGAATGATTAACTTAATCAAAAAAGGAAAAATAATTAAGAACGTTGATGGTAATTGTACCACAATTAGGTGTTGAAGTAAAATTAATGTGTCAGTTCCATAAGCATCGTTGAAATGAATTTACCCCTAGCAATATGTCGTCAATTTAATTAATGTATGCATCCAAACTGCTCATGAGAGCCCTCAGTAAAGGCATTTTTACAACTGTAATAAATATTATGTACGTAAATAAATCATGTAATATTTTATATCAATACGCCGCCGGGTCGAAAGACGGTAGGCCGCGAAAAGATATTCGGCGCCCACGTTCGTTACTGTAAGTGCTTGACGGCTACGTATACAATAGTGGAAACTCCCAAGCCAAGGCATTAGAACGACTTATTGGCTTTAAAAGCTGGCCTCGACAGCTATGTAACCGAAACTACTCGCCTCCACTCGACATTTGTAATACTACTCGAATCATTCGAGTCTAGTACCAACCACTCGACCTGAATTTTCGAGTTCTCGCATATACTTCAAAATTGCTATCGTTTTCTGATAATAAACGCCTAAAATTCCACCTTAAATAATGCTTATTCTTACTCTGAGTTCGTAAGTGTTTTTTATCAAATTGAATTGTCACATAAAATGAGTCTTGCGTCAAGATATGTATGCTAAACTTTATTGAAATGAAGTCGACTTTTTGTGAAGAGACATCGTAGAAGAGTGTAGTGGAATGACTCTCAAACAATGTATTGTTCGCTCATTTCAATTTCAAAACTATGGTATCTGAATTGAGCTAAGTAGATAGTACGATATCTTAACGTAACTTTTTTCTTTTCGGTGTGAAATAAGAATACCATTGTGAGAGCTTTTCCGTCCTGTACATCTCGAAGGAGGCAACGGAAGAAACTTTCGCTGGCGAGTTTTCTTCTGTCGGCCGTTCAATTGTTTGCGCAAGGGCGTCCCTTGAAAATTTACAACTTCCAAGCGGAAGTCTTTGACGTTCTTTTTACCGGTCTCATTGCAGCTTCGCCCTTTTGTCTCATCGACGGGAGGATATTCGCGGAGAGAGTATTTTCTTTAGGCTCTCAAAATGCCTCCTCAAGACGGCAGTTGTCGGCAGCTGCTTTCCGCGAGCAGCTCTATTTAATAATAATGTTTACTGGAGGCAATAATCCACCGCGCGAATTTACGGTCCATCGGAATGACACGCAGCGTCGAATGGGGGTAGCGGAAATGTCGTAATCTGGAATCGCTCTTTCGAACCTCTCCATCTAAATGCTTCAACTTGGCTGTGAGTGGGATATATAAAGGCAATAGCCCCCTCGGACTCCTTTGCAGTGTAATCTTGTCTCGCAAGATAGGCGCGTGGAAATGAGAACGCTATATTACTTTGGAGTGTATAATTCCCGAGAATTATGGTCATCGTGGCTGACAGCGTTACAGTGCCACGAGAGGAAATGTTTGCAGACTGAACTTGATAATTTAGTTTTCTTAACGTCTTGAATGGCCTTCAATCCTCTAAAAGCATGTTTTTTTTTCAGTGCATATATATTTTTTCATCGTTCCTAATCCTTTGAACGAAGCTGAATTGTCAATTACATTTATGTTTACTGTGACATTGAGCTTGAATAATCCCTGTATCACTTTTGCTAGCTCTTGCATAGATTTTTACGTCGTGATTTTATTTCTTTCGGTGATTAGGAATAACCACTGCTCAAGTCTTCATTCATAAAGCTATCGGTAATGAATGCAAGAGTTATATTCGTAATGTTGCCTTTTTACGAATGACAGTGGCGATGGAGTGCGCAAGACCTCATGGACGATCGACGTTTTCGTCTCTCAAGTTGCGTGTGATAGTGAAAATTTAAAAATGACACCGCCGGTATACTGCAATAAGTTTATTTTGGGGTTACACTTTATGCAATGCAGATAATGTGCCTCAATGTAACCGTATTTGATATTATGTTTTTTCTTGGAGTTCACAGCACTTTTACAGAATTTTTTTATATTTTATGATCGTTGGATATTGCGTAGAAATGGTGTGCTAAGTGAAAGTGTATCGTAGGTCATAGTATTTACAGTTATTCTCGTAAGGTAAATGCACCAATGCCTGACCCATTAAGGTATTTTCCTTGCATGTATATCCCTACAGGATGAATTTCAATTAATTTTTAATTCATTTTAAAATTAGTACATAATTGGTTCGATACTTCTTCTTTAAGACTGCGTTTTTGTTGAAAGTTTAAATTTAAAAAAATATATTATTTTTACTTTTTACAAAATGGGCTTGAAATGCTTGTATTCCTGACCCTAAAAATTCTCGATGCTCTTAAACCTGACCCCTGATGTTCTTGTAGCTGACCCTTTGGTTATTTTCCTGGAAAGCTATTACTAAAAAGATGTAATTCACTTTACTCCTTAGGTTACAGGTATTAAAAATAATTAACACACATTATCATATCTAAGGATATATATTTTGACTCTATAATATTTACATTTACTCGCTGGAGTTGGTCGCGCGGAAACGGTTGCTATCTCGATTGATGTAATCTGGTATTCTTTTGTATACGGGAAATGGGGTGATTATTTGTTATGAATATTCCGAACGAATTATATATTTTAGCTTGACGTTATCTTGGTGGTCCCTTTCTTGTTCAGTTTCAGTTCAGTTTATTCTTAGCAAATCGTGGAGGTTTCTTTGCGATTTATATTTTTATACTTTATTTAGTCGTCAACTTGTCAAATATGCATTAAATGTTGGTCTTCATCGAAATATAGTTAGAGAATGTATACACTACATTCATGAAGCAGAATAAAGAATACTGAGAAGTCATATATCGTATGCATACAAGAAAGACATTTTTCTTATAATCACAGCAAGAATAACGTGAATGAATTCGATCGTGCCAAACCTCATTGGTTTGTGGGCAGGTTTCGTCAGAATTGCCGTTAAATTCTATATGGCTGGAGACATTAGGGAATCTACATACTTATAATACTGGAATTTAGAAACACATGGACATTTGTGCAAAAACATACATATCGATGGCTAAGTTCTAACAACACGTATCTCCAAAAACAGCAAATTTTCAGGAGAGCAAAAAAAACCAATTCATATTTTTGATTGTAGACTGAAATTAAAAATCAAAAGTTCTTAAAACTGAAAAAGAAGCATTTTTTGCAAATAAAGAGTTGTTTTTTGCTTGTATTTTACTTTTTTAATGTTATTACACTTTGTTTAAGATACCTGTCTCAAACCGGCCGAATTTGAGATAGGTGTTCTTAGAACTTAGCCATCGATACGTTAAATTATATAGCAATTATAAGATAGCATAAATTTTCTTTACAAAGTATTACTTTATCTTTGAAGAATGCTTACATTATGTTAAGATATTCTTTTAATCTACATTTTATTTTACCTAATAGAATTATTTACTTTATGCTTTCGAGAAATTCATTAAATACTGTGGGTATTTTAACAATTTGCCTGTTTTTAACCATACCTGTAGTTATTTCATGGTTCAAAATTTTGAGTTATTCGAATTGCACAGTGGGTGTGTTCCCTGTACATACTTTTTTTATTAAAATAATTGTCGATTACAACCACGCCAGATTAATCTTTAACACCAATTACTTTGTTGAGGGTATGCTTATCACTACTGATTTGCAGTAATTTCACGATGTTTTCCTCTTTTACTTGCAGTTTTACTTTATAAATGTGAATAGCTGTTTATGATTCGTTTCTATTTGTTCCATCCTCAATTTTCAATATTTCCAGTAATTCATTTAGGTTGAATACTAAAGGTAGGTCATACATTTTAGTTTTTTTTTTCAAACACAGTATATTCTCTTTCTCTGAAACCCGCCAACCCTTATTTTTTCAGGGTGTATCTTTTTTGAAGTGATCGATTTTCGTCTCTTTGTATGTCTCTTCCTATTCCATTTGCGAAGTACTCAGGTTAGCTCTGACAGGACCATTAGCCAGTAATTACTAGGCTATAATTCCTACAGTATGCACAGTGCCTTACTCCATTTTTCCTCACTTTCAATTATTTATAGCGATGATTTTTATGCGTAGGATTACAATGGAACTTTTGTACATTTACAAATGTGACTTATAACCCCCACTACCTCAGAGGATCAAGATCCGTCAAAATGACGGGTAGAAAGTTTTGCGGTAGGAGTATGTTGTCGTTCCTAGTTATTTATCTTTATTCACTTATTACGTTTACCATCTTAAAAATATTTAAGGTTATTTTTGCTATATTTGATATGTAGCTGAATTTTGTACCTCTTTGTGTATTTTTTGACGGAAAACACATGTTTTTTTCACATGACGAGCAAAGTGGTGCATCAAACTTCCCATGCGACATGGCCGTCAGAAATATATTCCTAGTATCTGAAATTACCCTTTATTTTGAGGGCACAGTGAGTGGTAGTGTGATTTTTTCACATCAGAAGGGGGAGGATGAGTTTGTGCGGATGGTTATTGGTAAAGTTCATCTGCCTGGGCCGGGAATAAAATAAGTTGCGAAGGTATTTGGTTTCTTTGCCGGTGTAAGGAGATTGAGTCGAAAGCCGCTTTCTGTTGCGTGAACAAAGAGATCGGAGTGAACTAAGTTTTTTAGGAATCTCCTCTCCCAAGTTTTTCTTGCGTTCTTCTGGGAGTCTGCACCGCGGGCTCTGGCAAAGACCACCCGTGGGAAAAGATTTTTGGGTGTGGCGAAGGGTATTGAATCTGTGGCGATGGGGTGAGTGAAACGTAGTTATCGACCATCTACAAGCCGCGCCTGACAGCTGAAATTTGAACGTGATTGCGCTGGTACACTGGTATAAAGTTTTTCAAATTTCTTCTTTCTAATACATATTATTTCGTCTCTTCCGTATGCTCTGTAGATTCCCCTATCCTAGACTCAAACCATCTAAGTCATGCTTTTTGTTTTCTTTTGCCTTACTAATGCAATGTAGTTATTGTGCTTCCATGTAAGCATTTCATTGCATATTTTGTACTTTATTCTTAATAATACATATTTTATTCATTTAGAAAATACTGTGCCAATTGAATGTTCTCAGGTAGCACCGTAAGGTTGTATTCCGAGAAAATTAATAAATACAGCATGAAACGTATACTTATTAATAGGTATTGAAATCATTGGAATCTTCGTTAACATTTCATTGATCATCATAAATGTGTCCATTCGTCGTATTTATTTTTTAATGCTTCTATGTTTCAATGTAAGGGCAAAATTAAATGCTCCACGTAACTGGTGACATTCGATAATAGTCTTGTTTAGGAATGAGAACGTTTTGACGTTCGTATTTTAGGATCTCTGTTTTACGTTGTGCATGTGGTCATTTTTGACAAAAAAGGATTTAAGTTCTTTTCGAAGATCGCCTCGTGCTCTGTGATTCTAAGTTATTATCTTGTACAAATTGCTAGTCGTGTTTATCTCTCATCTGCTCTTTAAGACTCTCCTATCCTAAACTCGAACCGTTTATGTCATTATTTTTGTCCTCTTGTGCTTGCTAATACGAGGCAGTTATTTGTGCTTCTATGTAAGCATAATTGAAAATGAAGGTTGATTCTTGAATTGCAAGGTGTAAGTTAAGGAAAGCTTAGTATAAGGATCTATTTGCTGGTTCATGCGGAATTATTTTCGATCGATCGATCTCCCTGTGAACATATCTGATGGCGCAGGGTAACTGTAGCCTTGTCTAAGAATTGGTCAATATGTCATACCTCTCGTTGACACTGGTAAGGTACTGGCTACAAGGTCGAATACTGGCTATTTGATTTTTTTTAGTGTCGTGGATACTTTCCTCTGATGCCGTCTATTTTCCTGTAATGTTTTTGGGTAACCCTTTTTCTGTTTTTCTCGCATTTCAGAAAACTTTCCTGCTAAAATTATGTTTTTGCGGCTTATTTTCTTTATATCAAAGATTTTAATGTAAAAAATGCTGAAATTGTGTTGAAATGAAGTGACTCTCTCTCCGCTTTTGTTGTCATCAATCTTAATGCTTTTCTCGAGCACACATGAAATCGGTTTCTTTTTTTGTTAAAACGTTGGTAAAAACTATGAAAATGGGTTAGTAAAGTTAATTTATTATCTAGATATGAGAGAACAAGGAAAATTGTGGTGCAACTAGCTCATCAGTGTCCTATCAATTATTTTAGTTATTCATTAGGCGGGTTGCCGATAGTCGGTTTACATTGCAACGGGTTGTGTGATATTAGAATTAAGCTTTCCGGAAAATTAGCTTGGAGATAATTTGTGATTTAAGATTTCCATTTGATTAAACGAATTAAGTAGGCTGGGAGCCGCAAGACACTGCGAGCCTGTGAGCTCGGCTTAGATTTTTTGAGAAATTAAGAAAATATATCGTTGAGGGCTGCAGGGAGAACTTAATATTAGAACCTCACTTTATATCCTGCTGTGGCAGAAACGATAAATAAAGGGAGATATAATGCTGAACGGATGCGTATGGTAATTTGTTTTCCCCCCGAACAATGAATAAGGCCTTGGCCTTAAGGCAATGGCTTTAATTAAGGACAATGGCCTTTAATTAATGCGTAGCGGAACTTAATACGCGAATTTAATATTTTTGGTATCGTCTGGTGTTCTATCATCCCCGCCACGGGTCTATTGAGGAAGCTCATGGGGGAGCATGTAGATGTAGTTATATGATAATCCCGAAAGCGTTTTGTTACAGGATAACCTTTCGCATCTAGAATTAATTCTTCTCAAGTTTCTCACCGGGTTAGGGTCTGGATTTTGTTGGCCGACGTTTCGTTGGGAGCCTTTCCCAACATCTTCAGGCCTGATGACGCCGGAAAACTACTCCCATTGGCAACATCAGCTCTGAAGATCTTGGGAAAGTCCACCAACAAAACTTCGGCCTACAGCACGCAGATGCTAATCTGGTTGGCATACCGAAAAGAATTTATTCAAGCCATTACCCGGGAAAAACTCGCTCTTCTTTCTCAACTTTGATTTGTAATTTGGCTGTGGTGTACACATTGGCCCGTGTACTAATATTGTTATGTTAGGAGTAGTAATCTAGTTCTTGTTTCATTTGTTAAGCTAAATTTCCTTTTTTGAGGTTGTGTTATTTATTTCTTGTATCTAGTACATATTATCTAGTATGTTTAATGTTCGTTTTTCTGTTAGAAAAAGAAATTATTCTTTTCCAGTTTTACTATGTTAATTCCAGTTTACTATGTTAATTGTACTGCTCACCACTTTAACAATTTCTATGTTCCAAAGGAGTTAAAACTCCTACAGCAATAAATGAGTTAATTATTATTACTATCACTGTATCATTCTGGGAGTTAAAAACAGATGTGTGTGTGGTTGAGTGGGCAATGAAAGGTTCCGCGGAGACGGGGAAATATTTGACGGTGCGTCTAAACTTTCTCCCGAAGCTTATCAGGGGCTCCTGGGGTTTAGGCGAACGTCGCTTGGATCGATGCTCCCAGCCAGCAGTGAGCAGCTAGCTCACTCGCGCACAGGCGGAACCTGCGTATTCCTCTCACGTCGCTATTACGACAGGGTCACGCTTTTGAAGGGCCAATTTGCCTAATGTCGTTTCCTTCGGTGTTCCTGTGCGCCCAGTTCGCGGCCTCGTGGGCTAGGCCTGCGCTGGGGGTCGTCTTATCGAAATGCGTGGTGATGATTGTATTTTGCATCTACATACTAGGCAGTAGGTATTCTGCTAACAATAAGTAAAGACTACCTCCACCATGTTCATCATCATCAGTTATCAATCTTGAAATTGGTTTGACGTTGCCCTCGACTCAATTATCCAATCGGCTAATCTCATATCGCCTTCGCCTACAATTCTTCTGCTTAGTAATAATAATAAATTTATTTATCCGTACAATTAGAATTACAAGCTTTTTTAAATTCAAAATAGAAATGGATAATGTTGGTTCGAAGATTTTCGCGGCGTTGATCAGATGATCTCTGCATTCTCTTAGGGTTTTCGTCGCCAAAATCCAACGGACGCGGTGAAAACCCGAAGAGAATGCAGAGATCAGAAATGGATAATTTAAGAATCCCTTTCAGTTGTTGCTTGTTTTGGGCTATCTGAAAATGAAATACAATTGTAAAAAAATGCTAGGTAAAAAAATGCTGGTAGACTGGGACAGTGATGCTGGCCACTTATGAATACATGGAAGATTACAATTTGTTGTTCAGTCAAAAACTAGTTGTGCAAACAAAAATACATTTAGTATTAATTGTATTATTAACAAAAAAACTTAATCAGGATATTCTACGCGAAAGTACCACCTGATTCTTAAATATAATATCTATCTCCGGTTCATACATCTCATTACCTCTGCCATTCTTCTCTTCCACTTGTTCTCCGGCGAGAATTTTCAGTGCTACATCGTGTCTCATGATGTTTTTAAATTATCAAGTCCTGCGTAAGGTTTCCAGTAGACTTCTCTTTTCACCCAAACTTCTTACTGTTAGTACATGCGCATAACTCACACAGTCTATCCATGTGTCTATCCATCCACAATATATCTTCACCATTGTTCCGTAACGCCGCATTTCAACACTTACATTTTCAGCTGCAAGGAGTTTCCTCAAATGATAGACTACATTTTCTAGAATTTACAGAGCCGTCACATTTATAAATATTTTTATTTTTGATTTCTGAGCCGATTTACGCAAATTTATGTGGCTCGTATTCTATTTTTTCCCCGTGTCAGGTATTTTAACAATTAATTCTAAACGACAAATTTTCAGCCAACTGTGGCACTATTTTTATTCAAAAATCATATTTTGACGTTAAATCCAGCATTTAATTGCTAACTGACCTTAAAATATTATTGTGACGTTACTTAGTTATATTTTAACCACGATTGTTTTATTTCAGCGCATTTGGAAGACCTTTTCAATTGGCTTGGGATATAGGAAATTCAATCTATTTGCCTTCCGCACCAAAGCAAGCATTTTACCATGAGCTCGCAGAAAATAATGTGTTTCAAGGTAATAAGGGCCCAATATTTTATTCCGTACCACTGTAAGGGCGGATCCAGGATTTTTTTGGGAGTGGGGGGGGCACAAGGGTCTGACAGGCAAACGGTCTCCTTATATTTTAGATTTTAAAAACTACATATAAAAATTACGTTACGAAATTTTGTATTTATTTAATATGAAATTAAATGGTAGAGGTTCCGTAATATGCTATACAAAACGAACGTAATGATAAGCGTATTAGAAATCTTGTCTATCTTTTAAGCGTCTGGTGGGGGGGGGGGGCACGTACTCCTGTGCCCCTCCCCTAAATCAGCCTATGAACCACCGCATTATGATAAAATTCAGCCGCAAACTGATTAAACTTTTTTAGGTTGGCTTTGTATTAATGCTTTGGTTGCCGGTTAATTAAAGCGGACTAGTTACAGTAATATTTCATTAAGACCTGCTTTGAACGCGGGATGGAATCTATTAAACGTTCAGTTATGTTATACTTGGGTGGTTTGTTAGTAAAATTGCTTGCATGCAGTAAGTCGAGTTTCTTCGCCTCCCGACTTCTTGCATGCTAATTCCAAGTGCCGCTTCAGGTATGAGGTACCAGTTTTCTTTTTTCTGTGGTTAAAAATCATTGCGCACATCGTGCAATAATGAGTCGTAGTGGCTCCTGCGTTATTTGGTTCAACACTGACAAAAAGTCAATCGAATTGAGAAAAAATCCTCTAATGGGTAATCAAGTCTAAGTGTCAATACGCTAGCGGAAGAATGATTTATTACTCTTCAATCGCTGAAAAAATATTTGAGCCTATCTGCGACGATTCTTTTTACCAAATTCTGCGATGACATTCGTTCAGTTTACCGTAGAATTAAGTAGAGTGCCTCCATCCTGGTGGTCGTCGATTCACAACTTCGGTAAAATATTCTTTCCAAAAGTAGAACGCCGCGGCTAGACACATATAATTTTACCCTTCCTAGTTGTCAACGCTTGTTAATCATCGCGTCGAAATTTAATATATGTTACCTATCTTCGCAGCAAATGTAGAGATTGAGCTAACCTCGAGACGATCCCATACAGTCCGCGAACTCCAGATAATCGCCCGGCAAGCGGTCAGTGGGTGTTTACTCTCGCTCAACTACGGTCTCCAAGGCAAACACGGGCGCATGACTCACTGGCAGCAGGTCAAGAGACTGCAAGAACGAAATCAGATGTATTCAGAACCGCAGCCGACCAACACGTAGTCATTTCTGAAAAAAGGTTACCGCCTTCTTAGACGATTCCTCTTGCATAACCTGGAGAACGGCTACGTAAGGATTGCGAGAGGTCAGCAGAAAAACCGATCGTTAAGACTCGCAATCATGTTACAGGACGATCATCGAGCCAATAGTTCACACCCAGAAGAATGTACAGAAGATTCTCTAGTCTGTACTTAACAATTCATACTTGGTCGTTATATCGGAAAAGTCTCTCTTTTTCGTTATTTACGTGGAATATATTGATTCTCATTCAATTAAATAAATGTTCCCTTCCACCCAACATAACTCGCTTTGTTTTCCAGTTAGGTCGTTCCGCAAAAAATAAACAATCCCTTCGTTTTTTAAGCAATAGCTTTATTAATTACATTTTTTAGAAAAACCGTTGCGTTTTAGTTATTCGTGAAAAACCGTCTAAAAACTGTTTTTGTGGGGTTCAGACAGTTCAATGTTCACAATCTTGAATAGCCTAAAAAGGAGTGATGATGCAAATAAAACTTCACACTACATTTTCTGCTTAAAATTTGGTCCTCTTGGAAATGATTCCGGGATTAATCTGAGAAGAAACATTTCCACCCTCGTGGAGGGGTGATAGCCAGGATAGAAGTGTCAATTGGCGCTAGGTCACTTAAATGTTTTTTGACACATTCTCGACCTTAACAAATTTACAAGTCAATTGGCAGGGCTGCCGACTAATAAAAATATTGGGGGGGTCATACTGGGGTCTTGCCCCGGGAAATTTTATAAATAGTGAGTTTTAAAGTTTTTTAATCATTTTAGAAGAGTCATATGATCAA
This sequence comes from Ischnura elegans, assembly GCF_921293095.1. Lineage (NCBI taxonomy): Eukaryota > Metazoa > Arthropoda > Insecta > Odonata > Coenagrionidae > Ischnura > Ischnura elegans. The sequence goes on from NC_060256.1 coordinate 18,994,619, forward strand.
CATTAGAACCATGAAAACTCGACTCTCGATACCTCGACACTCCAGGGAAAATTGACAAGCCCGACACATCTTTTCCTCCCCCCCATAACGGATTTTTTGGGGAGCTCGGGCCCCCTCAAGCCCCATGGAGTCGGCGCCACTGTCATTAGGTCCAATTTCAAATAATTCGGAGGTTACAGTTGATTTTCAGCTGCATTGGCAGGAGTGGAAAGCTTGATATAGTTGCCACTTCGGGTACATTTTAATGGTATTGAAGTAAATACTAGTAAGTTTCCACAATTATTAGATTTATTGCGACCAATTATCAAAGTGAAGATGATGTAGATCCTGAAGATGATGTATTAACATTGAAATCTATGTCGTAGTAAATTTTATAATTATGGAAAATTGCAAGTATTTATTTCAATATGGAAAAATTCCACCCCATTTCGCTTAAATCTTCGGGTTTTTAAACATTTTAATGAGTCTTCGAAGTGAGGCTAGTACGATGAATTTATTCTCAATATTGAATGTGTAAGCTGGCAATCGTCAGGAATAGCGGTGGAAAGTTGTGAATTTGATAAGTGACATGATCGCGCGTATACATTTTGGTTGACAGTCCTATTTATGGCTCATTTCCCCGTAATATTTGAATCTCTTTGCCCGTTAGAGACGTGAGTTGCGGCTTTTGTAAATCTATTTAGATGGGCAATGGATGACAACTCATTCGAGCTCCAAACCTTCCGCTGTGAGCAAATAACTGCGCCCAGTGCCACGCGTGTTCAAGGCACGAATATTGCAATTCTCCAGTCGGCCTCAAAAGGTACTGTCTCCCAACGCGCATTTGATATGGTTTATGAAGTTGCCAATCCCGTCGCTTACGGTGGAACGATCCGAATTTCACGGGGGAATAAACTATAATAGGGTAGTTTCCTTAATCAAAGAAAACGAAAGGCATTGATTGCGATTCTTTACTCACCATTAGTGTATTCATAATATACAAATTATGTGGTTTTGGAAATCCCAGTTAAGACGAATGTTTATGGTCACTAGTAACCTCATTTGAAAAAGGCCAGATTGGCGCCCATGCGATGCCAATCCACGTGACGTCACGGGGACCTAGATTTTATACGAGTAGATGGGAGTTTAACATCGTCTGAGATTACCAATGCATGCATGAGGCACAGAGCTCAGGGAAATATTTCTTAATAATCACCTATTACAATTGCCTATGGTCGGATAGTTTCCTTCGTTTGATAGGGTATTAATAATCGTTATTTAAGCCAAGCGCTACCTGCTAGTAGGGTACTCTGCGCTACCGCAATGCTCGGCAGGAAGCAGCCTGCATCGTAGCGGCGTTCATAGCCTCGCACCCAGGTGCCTCACATAGCAGCATCCAGACGTCACACGGGCTTTTCCCAGCGCTCATACTTAGCCGTCGCGTTTTCGCGAGCTTGAAATTTTTCACTTTTCATTTAATCGCGAAAAATAGATGTCGTTATTTAAAAATGTAAAAGCGTGAAATATGTACTCCTGGAGGAATAATCTATCGATTTAGGCAATAAAAAAATAATAGGAAACCACCCTATTAGGGCGTTGGTAAAGGTAGTGGTAATTTTGGTAATGGTACCCGAAATTTTCATTCTATGCGATATTATCCCTCTAATTCATAGCTTCTTAATGATATTCCTCGTGAGTGAAAGTCATTGCAAATGTTGAGGATAAACGGATCGCACTGGTCTCATGGCCGCGCTGCGGACATGATTGGAAACCGATTAATATGCGCCATAAGAGGAAGTTTGTCTGCTTTATACGGGACTGCCTGGAATTCCATCTATGTGGTATCCTACTTCCAACGGATAAAGGGGAACCACCGTAATGTGGATAGTTTATATTGCAGTTGTTTTAGCCACTTCGTTGGAAAGTACCACTCACCACTAAAGGTCGTAGAGACGAAATTATTGACCATAACATTCTAGCACGGTATCAATCCATGCTTTATTTCACCATCAAATCGTGATGATTGGCATAATCATGAAATAACTGTTTCTAACTGGAAGATAAGTGAGGAGCAAATTTCTTGAACGTCAATCGCTGCTATTCACCGACCTAGTTTTTACCTGAAATACCTTTTACACCGAGTATCACTACTTCGTGGCCGCATGGAAGCTTCCTAATTCCTTTTTCAATAATTTCAACGAAATGCCTATTTAATTCACCATAAAGCCTAGGTTTATTAACAAAAGGTAGTGTATGCTATTTCGAGGTTAAGATGTTCGAAAATGATAAACGAAAAAATCGTTGATCAATAAATTTATATGGCTGTAGCTTGTGAAAATGCAGCAAATTTTTTTCTCAAACTACTTTATAACGTGGTCTTGACTCAACGCGAACTCAATAACGTCAGATTCCGGGTAACTTATGGTGAAAGTTATTAAGGGAAAAAATGTAAAAATGCTTCATCATCCCCACCTCCTGGGACCACACAAATTTTGTTCCAAATCTAGAGTATTGTTCCCGGCATTTATCCCAAAAAACGTTGTAAAAATCAAAGCAAATGCATAATTGGAAGCCAATAAATGCGATTCTCGGCTGACCATTGACTGTGCGAATTTGCGCGATTATTAAAAAACTGCTACGAGCGTGCAGAGAGCGGTACACAGATTTTAAACGAATTATGCTGAGACGCTAGACTCGCGGAGGCTACGCGCTAGGCTTAGATTGCTTGATCAATTAGAAATAGTTTTTTTAGAGCGACACGGAAAGTATCATTTTAAAACCCTAATGTATTTCCAGATCCGACAAAGGCGATAAATCAAGAGAGATTCTCTGCCGTACGGACATGTGTTGGATTTATTTTTTCCCCGCGAACCATAACTCTAAGGAAACATAGAAGGGTAGCAGCTACGCTAGGAAGCTTAGGATGGTAACCTCTAAAAGTGAGAAGAACCATAAATAGGCTATGCGGGCTGTACAAAGCCTTTATAAATGGGCGGGGTTGGAAAGAAATAGGTCTGAAGCTGGACTCACCCGGCTTCATAGGAGGAAAAGATCGTAAATTCAAAATTCAGTTAAAAAAAAACAGAATACAAAAAGGAATTAAGGAGTGGAACGACTACCTGACGTTATTTTTAAGATCTTCCCTGCAAATGCGAAATTTTTAGGAAGAAGTGTTCATCACGTATTGGTTAATTACGTAATGGTTTAATGGGGAGTGTATGAAATTGGGTTAATTGGGTCAATGTTCATTTGTTAGTAGTATTATATTAGAATTAATGTATTATATTTTACCATAGGTGTCTTTTCTGTTTCTAAACTTTGTATTAGGTAGGTACATTTGTTATTCATGTGTATACATCTAATGATGCCACCAGGCAATAGCTTACTTGCAGCAATGTGTAATAATAGTAATAACTGACCGAATTTAATCGAACCAAAGAGTGTCAGAGCATCTCCTTTATTTTGTCAACGTCTGGTGTCCCAATATCCCCCTCCACCCGCCTGCTCACGGGGTAGATTTGTGGATTTTGACGCAATTTTCACCACGATATTTTCGACTGCGTCCCTGGAGTAAATACTATTTGTTGGTAGAACTACTCTTTATGGTCCAGAACCCATTGCCTAATAGGCAGCATTACTAACGCTTGAACGGATTATTATTCGTAGCTGTGCCCCTATTCTTGGACAGTGTCCATTCTGCTGTGCAATGTGCAGTGTGCATGTACCGCGGGCGGTAATAGACCTCGTCGGACCCACAGAAAAAATATCCCACAGTTCCAAATGGGATCGATACCAAAATTTAACGCTCGGAACTAGGCATGTGAAATTGGGTACTTGGTTTTCGTATCCACAAAGTACTTTGCGGGCGGGTCAAGGATATACGACAGAAAATAATATAGCAGCCGTTCATTGACGGCTATACGAGGATAATTAATTAATGAAATGCCTAGAAAAAAGACGTGGATAGGAATTCGCTCTTCCAAATCCCGTAAACCCTTTCAGCGAATCGAAATTTTTTACTCGTAAATCAATAGAATAAACCGCTTACGCTAGGATACATTGCAAGGGAGTGCGTTCTCTGCTTGGTCCTACATACTTTGATGTAAAATTGGCACTTGAAACCATTGGTGGGATTAACGATGAAAATTAGTTTCGAATGAAGTTGAATATTTTATTTTATCATTACTATGCATTTAATTTTATTTTTTACTTTCCTTAATTTTAGTGATTGTGCAACTGTGAAACGTTTTAGTGATTTTCCAACAGTTTTTTTCATGATGGATGCCTATTGTTATCTAAATTTAAGCATCAACCTACTTGTAATGGGAAGAAGGTGATCGCTGTTAAAATTTTGTGACTTTTTCTGTCACTGTCAATCGCTGTTAAAGTTTTGTGACTTTTTAAGTAAAATAAAGGAAAGGATTCTTGAACTTGTTCGCATTTATTTTTATCGTAATTTCGAAAAAATCATAGGTTAACTTAGGTTTAAATTGACTGAGAAAATATTTTAAACAGTTGCTTTTTCAGAAAAGTAGCTTAAATTTACCGAGTACTTTTTACCGAGGTTATTGTTCAATTTAATCGGTTAGTTTATGTGATAAAATTCCTAACCCTTTATGAATTATATGAATGGTATCGTACGAGATGAGGAAAATGGTATGCATTGAATAAGTGGTCATGAATAAAGAGGAGATCTGATAGCCACCGAGAAAAGTAAAAGGCTGCTGACAGTATTCTATTTTTCCATGTTCAGTCGCGGAGTGAGCGGAAACCCAAATCAGACGCTCAGCCTTAATGAGAAATTATTTAGCATGTTTGATGTACTCTTTTACCCCCTCCGAAGTGTACACGAAAGACGGCTTATGAGTACTTCTATGTAATAAAATGTTACGGTCTAAAAGGGTTTGATGAAGACAATCATCGAAGGAAAAGTGGATGGCAAGAACAGGAAAGTAATAATTCGAACAACATATATGGAACAGGTAAAGAAAGATATGAAAGAGAATAAACATGTAGGTGTGAAAAGTGTAGCTGATAGGAGAATTGAAAGGAGAGCTGCGTCAAACTAATCTTAGGATTGTTGACCGGTGATTATGATGATGATTCGCCATGAGCTGTAGGTATTGTCATATCTACATCCAGGGGTACCCATCTCCCTCTGATACTGTTTTCCCTTTTCTTTTTCCCCCAAGTCCATTCCATTTGCATTGTAAAACAGACATTTTGCTTATCTTGCGACCCCCATTACAGATCGCATATTAATCCTCAAAGGTGACCCTTTGGGAAGACGGATGTATATTGTGTATAAAAGACTGTCAAAATCACCTCTCTGCACTTCATTCACCTGAGGAAGCCAGCTGCAATCCTGGTGAAGCTGTTGTCTACAAAGATGGGCGCAAGTGGTGGCTTATACCTTAAACCTCTCCGCTAATGGTGGGGCACGATCATATTTTTCACAACCCACGTTTTGCTGGTTAATTCGAACCTCCATGGTTAATTCCATTGTGAAACAAGCATCTAACCTCTTAAGCCTGTTGCAGAAGGGGTGTTAATCCTCTGTCCTTCCATTCAACGCGAGACTGCGTAAGGTGCAGGTAGGTTTCAGGGTGAAGGGTAGAGCAGCTACGGTTGCACCCGTATTCCTCACATTTTATGACCGTCAGAAAGGGTTGAAAAAGGTCCACTTGTCCATGCGTCTGTTTTGGAAATGACCATTGCCTTTTTTTCAGTTTTGTGAAAAGAATTCTCGGGATATGCAAGAGAAACGGGCTACTTTTCACTCTTGAGACCTTACTTAGAGTATGCTGCCAGTGTATGGGATGCTCATGAGAGGGGCTTCATCAACAGTAAGCAGTGTGTTTTTATGGCGAATAAATCCGTCAAACGAGCTGGAGCGCGTGCAGTTGGTTTGGTCATGCCTCGTTCACATTACGATTGTCCGAGCGATCGTCCTTACGATAGTTGGCCTAACTAGCCGTGTGGATGCATGTCCTGATAACAGTTGACGTAGTTCCGAACGTTGCCACTTTACGATGGTTAGGCGCTGGGAGACCGGAAACGGAAGCGAAAAGAGAAAGACGAAAAGCTCGTGAAACTCTATTTGTTTCATGGATTTGTCCTAGGAAGGAAGAATGTAGGCGGAAGAAAAATTATTCGGTAAATACACGTTGAACACATTAATATCTAGACCCTGCATACCTCAACAGCTTTGCTAACCATCAATTTCCCGTTCACTTAGAGATGTCAGTACATGAGGGCAGCACAGGTTTTAACAATCGTCGTGTGAATGCACGATAGTTCCGACAATCGCTTGAACAATCGTGATGTGAATGAGGCATCAGTTAGAACAACTTACCCTCTTGTTTTCTGTTTAAATGTATCAGATATATAAAAACTTTATAGCTACTTAAGGCCTGATAGACGAACTGATGCCGTTGGCATAGTGGCAATATGCGAAGTTTGGAGCTTTGGAAGCTCGCGATCGGCGAAGTTGGGCGTGGGGTAATGCGTGGAATACAGAAAGTCATGGTTAAGGTAGCTTTGGGCACTGTGAGATAACGGACGTTTGTATCCTCCGAGGCAGGTAAAATGTGCGGAGAACGGATGAGCCGAATGCGTACGAAGCTCATGGGTTGCGCGTGGGTATAACCTGGCCGAAGTGCGGGTGGATAATTATGTAATAGATAGAAGGTAATGGGTAAATCAAAAATAAAAATTATAAAATTTGCCGGCGTCGGTGGCAGCGAGGTAAAAGTCCTCGCTTGCCAACCGAAGGTTACGGGTTCGAGTCCCGACTGGGTAGGTTGCCCCTACCCAGGGAATGGTTGTGTGTGATAGTCGTTGAATCATGTTATTTCCTCCGATGTAAAAGGCCTTAAACGAGCTGTTTTCGGGGCGATGAAAAATAAATAAAAACAAATATATAAAATGTTATTTACTGGGGGAGTGTAAGTTGGTTACACTGAGGTAACCTTAAATAATTCTTAATTTATTTATATTTAGGAGTTGGGATCTAGAATTAAAAAGAACTTAATATGTACAAAAATTAGTCAATTCGCTGGGATTCGTAGAAAAAAGCATAGGTATGTAATTATAAATTACCATAATTAATGGAAAATATGTAAAATGATGTATCACATAAACATTAAAATCTCCCGAACAAACACCCCAGAGGTGGCTCGGAGGATATTATGTACATGGATATCGTCATATACATACGACAGATCGAAGAGGACATAAAATATGTAAAAAACTAAATTCTTTTGATAGTCGCCGGCGCGGTCGAAGAAAGAATGAATGCACGAGGCGTAACAGGGGTAGGGTTGTCCACGAGCCTTTGACTCACGGAGTGCAACAAGACCGCAGGGAAGACAAGGCATTGTCTCCCGTAGAAGTTCCGGCCACTGCGACCCGAGAACAGGTGACCCCTCCCATCCCACAAAACTTCCACGCAATGGTCGGTGACTCTCTCCTTCAGTCACAAGAGAAACGGCCACAGAAGCTTTATGTTTAGCTATATATTTATATATATTTTTATATAGCTTTATGTTCCGAAACCTAGGTTGGTAGAAATAATTAAATGTGGAAATTGACGCGAGCTTTAATTGTATTTAATACTCGTATTGTCTTCATTTGATGTTGCCCGCTCTTATACTGCTTTCTCCGGAGATCCGATTGAGGAGACTTTTGCCTCCGAAACATTTAATAAAAGGGGTTAGCATTAAAGTTAAATCGAAACTTGAAACTTGTACGTGGTGGAAAGGCTCCATATTATCGATAAGAGACACTTTGTTACTTCCACAATATATCTTTTTTTTAATTTCGACCGGTTTCGGCTGTTACACCATTATAAAGTACAAAAAATAATAAAATATTTATATAAAATAAAAATATTGTTTGTACTTGATAATGGTGTAACAGCCGAAACCGGTCGAAATAAAATAGAATAAATATATATTCTAGAAGTAACAAAGTGACTGTTCTTGATAATAGCATTATATTGTTTAAAAATGGAACTTTCTAGGATTTTTTGAATACAGTGGTTTCCCGTTTCCTTCTGTTGGATGTACAAGAATTTACGGAGGGTTGAGAATTTCCCGTGAAGTTTAGATGGTATACACTGACAGGTCAGGAGTACAAAGCAGAAAGCTCTCACTGTAAGTTTATATTAATTCTGATTTTTCGTCTGTAGGAGTTTCTGTCGACGGATGTGAGCTCCGGAAAAGTAAAATTTTATAGGTGGACTGAGGAGGTAAATTTTCTGACCTTGTCAGCCACGTATGCCATCTTCATTGCTATACCTTATGGAACATTACGTGCAAGTCTGGTCCGAAAATGTATAATAAACATGTTGTTGAAAGTGAACTCGTATCGAATGCTATTTAGGCTGAGCTTTGATCTTTAATGATTTATTTCAGTTGAAATTAATTTATACGCGCATATTTCTCGGAAACCATGTCATAGATATCGACAGCATTAATCGTAGTCTTCACAGGCACCCGACATCTTTAAAAAAATATTGCGTAAACGATTCTGCGCTTTATTCACGCGACCACCTTGCCAAGACTTAGATTTTCTGCCCCCAGTTGTCAGTCACATGGTTCGTGAATGTATTTTAATAATATTTTTACTCCATTGATACGCATTGGGAGTGTAATCAAGCCCAAGGTGGTAGAGGAAAGTTTTGTCTCATAAGCAGCTTTTTTCAGCTCCATTAAACATAGGCTGAAGTGTGTCACTCTTTGTTGAGACGTCAACGATCACCTTAATCTATCAGGGAAGTAATAACAAGTAAAAAACTGTAATACCCGTTACGAAAGTCTGAAGACACTCGAGGAATGGGTTCTTCGCTGAGTGATTGAACAGTATTATTAAGACTAAGGATTTCCTCCAATGCTTTAATCTTTAACAGGCAGCAGGAATTGAATACGAGATCAAAGGCTGCAGGTAAAACACACAAAAATAAATAAGATATGCAAATTTTAAATGAGCCGTGACATCTTCTGTGAAAATCTCATCAGAAAATCACGGAAGCGTTCATGGTCTGGTTGTAGCGGCGGGTGCCGAAGATCAAATAGACACTAAGTTCTTCGTAGTATTTATTCGAATTCCTATCCATGTCCGATCGGCAAAATATATCTCTTAATTTATCGCCTCTGTAGGACGTAAATTTTCAGTGAGCATTCAGGATAAGATAATTAGGGGAACTGTGGCGCTCCATAAGATCAAGGATTTACCGGATAGGCCAGGTCATCTCTATTTGTCCTCAGTCCTAAGTTTGCTTGGCGTCCAAATTTCTTTTTTCCGTATCTAGTCTCTTCGCATATTTATTTCTTATTCTTGCAAAGATCTCTTCCAGATATTCTTTTCTTGGTCTGTCTCATCTTACACGGACCTCTAACAATCCTTCCACAATGGTTGTCATTCACTTGGATTGACATAGGTGGTGGACTATAATTTCGCGTATTTTTTTACTAATTAAATTAAGCAGTGTTTGTACCTCTCCAATTCTTCATAGCACTTCCACGTTGGTGGCCGTTTCTGTCAAATGTATTTTTTTATAGCCTTCTCCAGCGCTATATTCCAAAGGACTCCAGCTAAATAATATTTGACTTTATTTTGGGTTAGTTCCGTAAAATTTCTCTGCGATAACTATCAATAATTATCAATGTATGTATCGCTAATGGTTGCTTGTGTTTTATGTGATTTTATCCAATTTATTATTAAGGCGACGAAGGAGATGTGTCGATTGGAATGATTTTATTTGCCATTTTAATGTTATTTTTTCCCTTGATTACAATTTCGTATTCATATGTTAAATGAAAGATGTGTTTCCCGTAAATTATGCTCTATGTGAGTGTATATTTGTTTGTTTCTCGAATTCTGCCATAAGAATACTGAAGTAATTGACGGAACTTAATTGTTCCCTGGAAATAATTGCCTAAAATTCCGTCTTAAATTATTATCATCATCCCTGGTCAAATATCCTAAGATTGTTTTGACGCAGCTCTCCATTCAATTGTTCTATCAGCTAATCTTTTCACTCACACGTATTTCTTCTCTTTCTCATCCTTCTTTACCTGTTCCATATATTTCATTCGAGGTCTTCCTTTTACCGTTCTTGCCACCTACTTGTCCTTCGACGATTGCCTTCATCGGGTCATCATGTCTCAAAATATGACCTATAAGGTTGTTACGTCTTCTGGTCAAAGTTATCAAGTGGCCTTTCCTCTATGCTACTCTTCGTAGGAATCTCTCATTACTTACTAATCAATTTGATCCTCATCATTCTTCTGTAGCACCACATTTCGAAGGCCCTTGAATTCTACGTGGCTGTCTTTGTACATAGCCCACTTACGTACCCCAAATGTAAGTTTTGTTAAACTGTTTCCTAACTTCGATGTTCAAATTTCCCGCCGTAAATAGATCTTCCTTTTGGTGGGATGGTCTCTTCGCCTGGGCTATTGTTCTTAAATTATATCATTGCTATGCTTAATGCATGAGTATTTAAAAGGAAATTGAATTGACGCATAAAATGAGGCGTGAGACAACATATAAAAGTTAAACTTAGTTTAACCCTGTCTTAGGAATGCCATTAGAAGCGCATATCCCGCACTTCGCGTGGAGCGTTTCAATGAAAGTGGGGTAGGTATAGTTCCGGCCTATATTATGCATCTCGGAGGTCACTTTCTCGCAGTACAGTCCCCGCGAAATATTACGTCATCTGAATTCGTGGAGTTGGAGAGATGGAATGTTTTGGGAGCGGAGCAATCTAACTGCGGAATTATTTTCGAAATGGTATTCTGAGTTGCGTTGGACAACTTTACTCGAGTCGGAGAGTGTAATATGAGCCTTCCATGCTGATACACTTTTAGATCCGACATGTTAAGGGATAACCTCGGATTAAGTATGCTATAATCGTCTTTGTGCATGCGACCTAAATTGAAATGACTTAATCCGAGATCACGTGAAGGTTCTGATAGGCTGATTCCGACGATAGCACTTGTTTTCTGGCTGTTTATTTCGGTTGGCAATTTTATCTTCTATATTATTTCTACTGTATAGATACCTTTTTCTCAACTTATACGCAACCAAACTCTACAAATGAGGTACCAAAATGCACAGAATTTATCAGAGAACATGCGACGGCATATCTTACTTCCTAAATATTGCTATTGTTTCCTAAAATTGGCCTTTAAATAATTAAAAAAACGGTAAATATTCCTGACGTTAACGGCGCACAAACTGATACATTTGTTCATTTGCAACAGTATCTGGCATTCTTTAAATAACTTTTATCAAATTGCGGCTGATTCCACATTCAAGTCTCCTGTTGATACGTAAGTATGAGTCATCATGTGCTTTTAACAGAGGATAGTGTAATTACTTCCAATGTTGTGTTTAAAGAGGTCCTCTGACCTCAATTTGTACATGAACATTCCAATTAAATTTGTACATAAGACCCTGCCTTTTTTTCTACATTTTAAAATTAGAAACGCGCCTATCCCTCTGTGGACGTGCATTGAAAAGAGCGGGGAAGCCCGCCGGGAGCGGGCGCATCACGCTCGTTTCCATTAAATTCAATGCCCGCGAACTAAGGGATTTGTCAGGTATTTAGAAAAGTCTATTTCATTCGCTGTTTACTTCCATTTACTTTGGTAAAAACTGGGTAAACTAGGGTGGGGACGGAAGAGATTTGTTTCTTTTATAAAAGAATGGAAGAGAGTAAGCCATATGTCCGGATAAAGAGGATTGGATCGTGAAGGGAGTGGAGACTAGCAGAATACTTCGTGAATACTGCAATTATGTCTACCTCAATCAGTAGAAAACATACATAAATGATAATTAGTGGTAATACCGATTTTGGTTTGGGGATTTAAGTGTTTTCCTTAGACCTTGACCTCTGTAGTGTGTAGTTACTTTCAGCTGTCTTTTATATTGAGGAGAACCCAATGCGGCGGATGATATAATCTTTTCCCAGAGGTCATTTGATATTACACAATGGTAGATTGAGGCAGTAAAATTCTTCCTACAAGAGATAAATGCGGCCGGCTAAATTATGGTTGTGTCTGATGGGCATTAATTTTCGTTTAATGTGTGTGGTGTGAGGGGATATAAAATGTAATAACGTGGAAAATGATCGAATCGCACGTATGTTAGAATGCGTTATTTTCATTTTAAATAGGTAGAATCAATGGCATTCATATATGATAGATACTTACAGCAAAATTATGCCTCAATAAAGGAAATGCAAACAATGGATATGTTAATATATCACCTACGAAGATAATGCGTTACGATGTGCTGTGATGATGCGTTACAGGAGTCGAATACCATGTGGTTCTCAATTTGCCTTGAAGAAACTTTGGCTTCACACAAAGTGTGTCCGTTTCCTTTGCAGCTCCATAGTCCATAGAGAATGCAGGGACAAAAGAAGACCTTTTACCCATTCATCGCATAAATATTTCCAAATTCCTCTTCCTACTTCATACGTATATCCGCCATGCAATGCAGCAATCACAGTAGACGCGCATTGTTACCCACTGCCATCTGACGTCCAGCTTCAAAAAAGTGACAACTAAAAACGGTGATATCGCAAGGAGGTGCTGTCCGTAAGCTTCTGCGTTGGGCTATGTGTCGCCGTAGCCGTACCTTGACTCAGGTTCACGAAGTTAACGGTGTGACGGTGCTGCCCTTCGGATCCCTCTCGCTGTTTTTTCTTTCACACCACACAACCTCCCCTCCCACCCCCACTCTCCCTGTTCTTCCCCTCCGCGATCCAGCGTGTGTGTGTTTGAGCTAGCGTAGATGCAAAGGCGAGGTTAGCCTCGCAGCACTCAGTTCGTTTGTGTCCACGCAACTAGCCGCAATGGAGGAGTCCAGGTGAGTGCCTTTACTATCTTACTTCGTATACCATTTGGAATGCCATAGCTCGCCGCGACGTGTTATGCAGTGCGTTCGTGTGTGATCTAATTTGTGGGAAGAATATCTTCGTGAAAGTGGGTGCCCTACAGCAAGGATTCTCATAACCACGGACCATTCTGTCTCTGGATCTTCAACATTTTCAGTTTTAGTGATCCCAAGTATTTCCGCTCAAGTGAAGGGTTACCATGGAAAAGCTATGTTTTAGTGATCACTACGCCGCCTATGTGGTACTAAAAACGCCGACCGCGGGGTTTTTATCCTTTGAAAGTGGCAACTATCATCAGGGCCGCCAAAGTGACTCGATTCTTTCCATGTATGTGAATTTTTCCCTTTGCAGTCTAACATAAAAAATCTAGATTTAACGGAAGGGATGAAGTAGTCATAGACAAGAAGTCGCCGGGAGTGACATCTAGGATAGACGCCGCATGGTAGGAGTAAGCGATCAAATGCCGTGCCCTCTTGCGACGAAGATGCAGTGTTTATATTCGTGGTCATGAGTGTGCTAGAGAGGTTTTTCAGCAGAAAGAAGGCTATTGCTAGGCAGGAGAAGCCGGTCTCTAATCTGGTCTGGTGCATTGGTCACCCTTGCGTGACACTTGCTGGCGTTGGTCTTGGAAAGTGGCTTGCCGGGGTGCGGAATCTGTTTCTCCTCGAGTCAGGAAGTGTCTTCCACCCATTGTGTTCCGTGCGTCGAGTGAAGACGATTGGTTTTAATCTGTTCCGTCCGATTAACCTGTTCCATTCATTGTGCTTCTCTGGGTAAATTTCAATACGAGACTTCCGTAGGAAATTTCAGTTCGATACGCGTACGAAATACGTTCTTCAGTTACTGAAATACGGTTATAAGCAAGTGGACTACATAGAAGAGACTCTAGTCCTTCCCGTTTAAGCTGGATTTGTGTTGCATTTTCATCGGATTCCAAAAATGTCCACAGCGCGTCGAGTAGTGTATCCATTCAGGCCATTCATTAATTCTTAGAAATAGCAATATTGTATTCAAATAGAGAGGAGTGGTTGGGAAAGTTATGAATTTGATAGCTCCACACCATCACGAGTATACATTTTGGTTAGCACGCCTATTTATCAAGGATTTTGTGCTTTCCCGGCGAATGTTACTGACGAAGTCTTCGAAGGTAATCAGTCGGGTGAAGATGGCAACTGTTGTCAACTTTCCGATGATCAGCGAATTTGTATTTCCTTTATACCTTACCTCCTGGACTTATTTATCTCCATGAAATTCGGATACTTAGTTTCGTCTGTCAGCGACGCGAAAGGCGAATTTTGTAAACCAATTTAAATTTGCAATGGGCGACAAAACATTCAGCGGCCTACCGGAGAATCATTCTCCTGTTTTCATTGCCTGGCTTCCCACTGGTGGTAAGCCAGGCAATGAAATATTCGTGATAGGTGCTCACGATAAATCCATTCCTGCTCTTTCAGTCTTGCAAGTGAGCGATGTCATTCCAACCGGTTTCGTTGTATCGAAATTCATTTGTTTCGCTGGGAGTTCACGTTTTCCATATGACGACTCCATATACTGTTCTAGAGCGATGTGTTTCGCTATGCCCGATCATTGACCTAGTATCTCCAGTGCTCCCTTTATGCATTGAGTCGAGAACGTATTCTCATGCCTCATGTTCCCTTCCCACTCGTTAAGAATGTCGTTGGGAAATCGTATTTCGGATGTGCGACTTATTCTCAACCGGTGTCCATTAGTGATTGCAAATGTCAAGAAATTAACGAAAGTTGATTTCAACCCAGTTATTTGTAGCACTATGCAGCTGTGTAATTTTTTTTTCAACATAATTCGTGTTCCTCTGCGGAGAAGCGTATAGTTATCGCATGTGTGGCGTATATCCCGTGTCCAAGGTCCCGTCGTTCATGAAATTTTATCTGCGTGCATAAAACAAATCGTAAAAACCATTTTGTCCTCCTCTCTTGTGTGGATTTATGGGCAAAAGTGAAAAATAAAAAAGTTAACAAAAGTCCTCGGTCGAAGGGGGCGGACGCATTCTATTGCTCGGTCATCTTTTTAATGTAACTTTTGCCGGCCTCGGTGGCGGCGGGGTAACCTTCTCGCCTGCCAAACAAGAGGTCGCGGGTTCGAGTCCCGCCTGGATAGGTCCCCCGGTCCAGGGCATGGTTGTTTGTGTACGTTTATTTGCTACATTTGTTGAACACCTCGGTGTAAAATGGCCAATAAGAGCTGTATCCGGTATAAAATAAAAATAAAATTTCCAAATAAAGTGTACGAAAGGTCTTAATAAAGACGTAGGAACAATCGTTTTGAAGCAAATTGATCAATGTGCAGTGTTTTTTATTCCTATTTGGTTTGGTCATTGGCGATGACCAGACGCCTCGCTACTGGTTTTCCTATTGTTTTTTCTGCCACCTTCAATTCGAAAGTGACTCTCAAAAGCAGTGGCGTAACTAGGAATATGCTTCGGGGGTTGTGGGATGGAATGGCCTGGGGTGATGACCCCTTCCCCCCGAGCAACGGGGGTCCGGGAAATTAAAAAAAAATGATATGCCTGGAAATACAATTTACAACATTTTGGCATTAAAATTTATCTTTAAACAGATGCAGTTATTATACGCAGAAGCTAGACAATAGTTATAAATATTTTTTTATTTCTCTGAGTCTTTGGGGGAGGTTTATCTATTATCATATATATATATTTATTTATTTGTATCTGTTATTATTTATATATGTTTATTTTGGTTTTCTACATCCGCTAATCTATTGGCACGCCATGCTCAAAAAATCGTATCGCCGAAAGTTTCGGAGCAAATAATATACTCCGCCAATATCGATAACACATTATATAAGTTAAATGGTAATACCATGACAAGCGAATCGTGTTGTAGTGCAATATATGTTCAAACTAATAACGTGTGGAAATATGCTCCCTGAGAGCAGATGGAATGTGGGGAATATGCGAGCAATCAAAGCACTGACATCATTCACCCTGAATTTCATAGTCATGATGGCTCTTCCCGATCTGAGGAATAGGGTAGTTTACTTCATCAAAGAAAACGAAGGGCATTGATTGCGATTCGTTACCCACCATTAGTGTATTCATAATATACCAATTATTTTGTTTTAGAAATACCGGTTTAGACGAATGGCAAACGTCAATTTTATCCTCATTTGAAAAAGGCCAGATTGGCGCCCATGCGATGCCACTCCACGTGACGTCACAGGGACCTAGTTTCTATACGATTAGATAGGAGTTTTACATCGTCTGAGGTTGCCAATGCATGCATGAGGCTCAGAACTCAAGGAAATATATCTTAATAATCACCTATTAAAACTGGTTAAGGTCGGAAAGTTTTCCTCGTTTGATAAGGTATTAATAATTCTTATTTAAGCCAAGCGCTACCTGCTAGCATCCTGCGTCGTATCAGCCCTCAGAGCCTCGCCCCAAGGTCACCTCACCTGCGGCAGCGGGAACCAGAACGACGTCACACGGGAGTTTTCCCGGCATTCATACTTAGCCGTCGCGTTTTCGCGCGCTTGAAAATTTTCACTTTCCCTTTAATCGCGAAAAATAGATATCGTCATTTAAAAATCTAAAAGCGTGGAATACGTACTCCAGGAGTAATAATCTTTCGATTCAGGGGATAAAATAATAATAATAGGAAACCACCGTATCCCTCTGTGCTCACGGTGAAATATATTGCAGTAGTAGCCCACCGTCCGAACACCCTACATTTTTCTGTGATCGCTGTTCTATTTTTTTTGATACCATGATGCTTACTTCCACCCCAGTCAAACTTATTGTTAGTTTACGGGATATATTAAAATATATTACTCGTCCATCAATTGCAAATATAGTCAAAAACTGTGTGTTATACACTCTTTTGACTATCATTTTCGTTGTCAGGAGATCGAAATGCATTTCGAAATCGACTTTTTCGAAAAATATGTTGTGATCGTGCAACTTGTTGCTTATCGTGTATTTATTTCGAAAACATGTAATTTTCTTCTAACAATAAGAATGATTCATCTATGAATCCTTTTGCTGTCTGTGGAACTTGGAAGAAATCCCTTCTCGATTCAATTTGGCATTCCATTTCAAAGTAATACACTTTATTTCGTGTGTTAAATATAAAATAATCCTCTCGGTACGAACTCTTCCTACTTTACTTCGAGTGAGACCTACGCGCTTTAGAAAAAGCGGCATTTCAAATGTTTATGCATGGCTTAAAATTTTGACAAAACTAGTTTTTCTTTGTGTATATCCAATCGCACACCGTTTATTGCAGTGGGTAGTTTGATTAAGATGTATTTGTTATAAAGTCTGTGGAATGTGGTGGTATTTTTCATGCGTATTACATTCCCCAATGGCGAAAGGAGTGTGGGCTTTTTTTCGACGTTATGGTTTGGCATTATAGAGGTCACCGACAGTTAACGTCATTTGCTCCATGGGGAAGAGGAAGGTGATGGAGAAACCCGGCATCGGCTATTGCATGCTCTTAACGAAAAGCGCCTCTAGTGGACCACACGTTAACAACCCATCAGACGTATAGATTGCTAAGCATGAATTACTATCCACAAATCGCTCCAGCAGAGATTGGGTAATCTCTAAAAGAATATCCGCCTACGCCGAGTTTTGAACCCGGATCCTCAAGCCGAAACACCAACCAGCACAACATCCCGAAGCCTTTCCTCTCTTAAAATATATTTTTCAAACTACTTCTATCATTTCCAAATTGTATGAAAAAACTTAATTCACGAAACTTGAGGTAGTGAAGTAAAATATTTACCTTCAAATGTATTATATGTATTAAATGTATTAGTATTAATGCTGCTTACAGAATGCGTATCTATGTTTAACATGTTTTCGTTAATAATTTTTATTTTGTACTCGATTAAAATTTATAGGTTTATATTTAGATGGCTTCTGTGTTTCTGTACCACATGGCCTAGGTCCCATTTTGATTATCGTAATTTTATTCTTCGGCCAACTACCGTGGACGGTTGGACGATAGAGAACTTAAGCATGTAACCTGGTGAAGTTGGCATAAAAATGAGCGTGGGGTTTGGCCAATTTTGAATTCACGGAAAAATAGCGTGAAACTTTGGAACTAGCAGTGTCGATTTATTTTTTTCTTACGCTTTGCCTCCGTATTTTGTTTATTATAAATGTGAATTGTGTAAAATTTCGCCTCGTATTGAAATATAACGTGGTTAAGCATGGAATTTATGAGTAAAGGCTGTCAAAGAAAATGATTTGTCTAAGCAAAAGCTCAACTCAATTTGTATACGCTATGTGCGGCAGATTGCTGTTATAATTCAGCGGAAGAGTAATGGAAGGCGTCCAGTCCTCGGTAATGTTTCTAAAAAACGCCGCCAACCTGTCAAGAAAATTTTTTCGTTAATCCTAATATATATTTTATGCCACTTTTTTCTATAAAATGGCCTTTATTCTCACCTAAGGATTGCATTATTGATTGCGAGATTTAATACGGACCAGTCCGATTAGCTTTGGAATAAAATATAATAGTACGATGTGCGTCAGCCTTTCTGAGAGAACTATTCTTAGCATCGATGTAATAGTTCATCGACTTAAGATGGTCGTGTAATTAACTCGTAAGATCGACTTAGTCGAGTTGAGAAATGTGAAGTAGTAATCTAGTTCTCCGGTGTGACACACGTCCCTCGGAGATTATAATCCACGTCCATTTCGACCCAATAAATCTTCACGGATTTTCTCTTGGTCACGTGTTGAAATCGTTTCAGATGCTTTTATCGGATGTGTTGGCTTGAGATTATGTGGAGCTTTGATGCTCGTTTCAAGTTATTTAGGTTTCCTGTTGATCTTTGCCGCGTCTCTTGTTAAGTCAATACATATAACTGTGTTTTGTATCTCTCAGTGACCATTGTTCTGAATAAATAACTCGTTTTGTTGTCATAGTTCAAAACTCAACATTCGGCACCTGTGAGTCCTTAATCTTTAAATGGTGTTTGGTGTGGTCTTGAAACTGAAAAATTCTCTCTATCCCCTAGTTCTGAACAGTAAATACCATCGATTCGAAGCATTTGTTTTATCTGAAATCGGTCCTTTTGATGTATCTAGATGGTCTGCGTTTTTAAAAACAGTAGTTCTAGGATCATCGGTCAATTTGTTTCCGCCATTACCATTATCTACTACCTTTTTTATTTGTATTCTATATTTAATTTATTTATTTAATATGACTGTGGAGTCAAATTTTGAGTGTAGGAATAACTTTATATGGATCTTCGCAAATTAATCTTCATAGGTGATTTGAAAGTGTGTGTTCAATTTAGTACCGTGAACTCGATAGTCCCTGAGGAAATGAATTAACCAGAAATCTGCACGTGCTTGTAGTTTTTCTAACAAGTTTGCATTACTTCTTATCCTAATTCAATATTTATGTGGCTTTCTTTCATTTTAATTTTTTTGCGTTATTCCACTGCAAGTTTGTTACACCTGAGTTGAAGATATCGAAGTTTCTGTCTTCTTGTTTTTCTTTATTCTAAGTTTGGAATTAAGAATATCTTTTTTTACGCGCCACGAAGTGTTCATCCTTGATTCTTGTTTATTATTATCCTCGTAAATCGCTTCTAGTTTCTTCGATCGATATCCTTAGGTTCCAGAGAGTTCAATATATATGATGTATGTGCGGCCGTTTTCTATGATCGAACTCAATGTCTATTTGGCACGTTTAAACTTCTGCGAAACATCCTAAAAGTTTTCTGATTAGCGATTTAATTTTTTAAATTAATTCATTTATTTATATATTTCCAACTTCCCCGTAAACAGCACATATAGGTCTTTACAAGGGAGGATTCACAAAGCACGACACAAACATCTATACCCTGGATAGGGACCACCTACCCAGGTGGGATACGAACCCGTGACCTACGGTCTGGCAGGCGAGGACTTAACTACCCCACCGCCACCGAGGCCGGCTTTTTTTGCCGGAGTTTTCTTTTACAAGTATCACATCTCATTTACCATTAACATTTCCGGTGTTATATATACCAAAAAGCCGAATGGTATTAGGAGAAATTATGTGAAAATTTTCCATGATTGCAAGGATAAAAATTGCGAGTTTCACAGTAAGAGGTTTCTATTTTGTTTTAAATGATGGAAATGTATTAATTCAAAAGCGTAAACGTCTTAAGTAAATCATTCTTCACTATTTTTACGAAATAATGGTTATACAAAACATACAAACATTCTGTAAAACAAATGAAGAGCCCTCAGGATGACCATTATCAACAATACTCCCTCACTTCGTAGTTGCTATTAGGTAATCTACAGGACTCCGATCTGAATGTACCTGCTGGTGCCGCTTAGCGTTGAAACATGCTTTACCTGAAATTAAGATTTGGTGGAAAAGTACAAATAATTTTCTATGAATCCAATTTACTTCATCGAAGTTGGGTCTATTGTGGTTAAATATACACATGAAACAGCCGCTTTTGGTTTTCCTAGTGAGGCAATATTGTTGCTTTCCTTCTAATAAGACATTTGCTGACGTCTAGTGAATTCGAGCTGTTTCAGTATGCCGGTTAACTCTTGCCAACTCTTCCAGGAAAATGACTCAAGAGGTAATTGTCCGCCTTAGTTCCACGTGCAATATATTGCGATTACTTTCTCATTTGTCGAAGCATGAATTACGCTTCTTTCGTACCGTCGCTTACGAGTGTGACCAATGGTTGTCATAAATACGTTCATTTTTTCCTCCCAAATTACCACGAGTCAATTTTCGTTGGATGAGCTAATGCGGTAGGGAATAAATTTTTCCCTTATCAACGGGTGGGTAATTTTGAAAAATGGATGTTGCGAAATTTTCCTTTCAAAAAAGTGTTTTGTATTTCATAAATAACTGATTAACCGGCATATCCCTAGGCCAAAAACAACCGGTATTAGGGCGTTGAGGAATTAATGGGCTAGGTTATAAGCTTACCCAGTTATCTAAGTTCTTTAAATAATTTTAAGTTGTATCCCCTGTATTATCACCAAATAGGTGCTCAAGACAGGTTTTTATCTGCGGGCGTATCGTTGAAGATTTTTTTGTTCCTGAAAATAGCGTTTAAAACCTTTTTTTTTGCTGTTTCGAGAGTTTTGTAGGGATTTCCTGCCATAATGGTTTTGACCAAGGGTTCCTATTTTTCTCGCTTGTCTGATGACTACAATTTTACCCCGATCCCGCAGATCCGTAGTCCCCTCGGTGCTATTTTTCAAGAGCGGGCGGGCCGAAGCCGGGTTTCTCTCCGTCCTTTCTTCCCCACCCTTCCCTTATGGCACAAATAACCTCAGATGTCGGTATCTGCCTCCTAATACGATACTAAGTATTCAATGGTGTTGAGGAATGTCTTTTTTGTCATTCTAAGTCTACCTGCTGCCATAATATGCGGTGGCAGAAAAATATTCAGTTATAGCATTGGTAGACCATTTTTTGATCCAAAAAGTATTGATTAAAATCAGATCAAGAATAGCACACATGCCGTTCCTTAATTACAAAACCTTCTGAATGTTTTAACTTTTGTCCTAAAATAATATTGAAAAAAAACTATACGAAGTTTAGGTTTTATAATCAGTTAATATTCTCCAAATTTGATACGTAAATCATTGTTGGTCAAAGGGCATTTCTGCGATAGCTAATACCACTAATACCTAAAACTATAGGAAGCGTCCTTCAGTTCTGACCGTGAGGAGGACCGTATCCTTATCATTTGCAACTTATGAACTTAGTAAACAGTTACCCTTTCCTTACCTAAAATAAATTAGAAAAAGCCGCAATGAAAGGAAATCTTTGTAAAATTAGATCTTGAATCCTGCTTTAGGAATCACTGGTCTAGAAAACGAAAATGATTTCCCTAAATTGTTGTCATGAGTTTTGGGCGCTGGGGAGATTCATTCCTTTTGCCTCAATGGCATCTACTTAATGGCTAATAACCCGTCTTCACCCTATACAGTGCTATAGTCCTTTTTTACTCCCTGAGGGCGCAAGGGAAAAATGGACAATTGATTGGAGGTAGATGTTTCCATTGGAAGAATGGAATTGTACTTGTCACTTGGTCTTCCTCTGTGGACTTTTCCATTAATTCTTCATTTCATAGGGCGAAGTTTTGAGTACTATGTTAGGAGGGCCAGCAATCTTGCCGGGGGTTTAGGGACAGTGGAACACCCCCAAGTGAAACGGGTGGTATTCCATGGCCCTTAAGTGTTCCTGGAAAATTTCTAACCCAGAAAAAAAAACTAAAAGTTTTTTTTCTGGGTTAAATTATCACTTCAACCTATATGTTTTATCGAGATAATAGGAGAGTATTTTTATTTCGCAAATTTCAAAATATCACAGAGGTTTTATCGTCGGAATGACATGTGTGCAAGTCCCATAATTTATGAATCCAATGATATATATCGGCGTAATCTCCTGAAGGATGTACATCTCGGCTTCATATAGACATAATTCTTAAGCCGCTTATCCAAAGTCTATCAAAGATAAGTGATTGATTTATTGTCATCTGTGAAGAGAATTTTACCTTAAAAAAGCGTGTGGGCAGTGGTACCCTCACTAAACTTCTAATGTATTTCCTACAACATAGTCGACAAGATGATATATTAGCTTTGTAACAGCGATGTAAGTTTTATCAATACCGCTTAACAAGGGCATTCAGAAGAGTAAAGACCGGAGAACAGGAAACAGTGCGTAAAAACAATCACGTTGTCAGTGGCAATCAATGGTTCAGAAGCTTGGGGCATCGGATAAATTGATGAAAAATGGAATTAGGCCTTCGATGCCTCGTGCTGGATGAGGATGATTGGATAAAATGGACAGATAGGGTGGGAAATATGGAGGTGTACTGTAAGGGACCCAAAAATAACTGAACACAATTTAAAAAAATCAAAATTTAGTTTTTTGTGCAACAAACGTTAATTACCTTCGAAGTACTCTCCATTTACACACACGCATTGGTTAAAACCTTTTTTCCACTGTGCAAAACACCCTTGATACCCGTCGTTTCCGATGCCTTGCAGCCCCGCCTCCGCGGTCACCTCCGTAATGTGACCAAAACATTTCCCTTTCATCACCATTTTCATCCGGGGAAAAAAGGAAATCACAAGGTGCGAATTTCGTTAGTAGGGTGGGTGAGGAAGCATTGTCGTGCAATTTTTTTCCGAAAAACTCAGGTCGCGCCAAGCAGCAACACTCACCTTTTTGATCAGGAGCCAACAAGTAGGGGATGAATTCCGCCGCGATTCGTCTCTTTTGCTAATCTTCTGTTAAAATTCCCTGAAATGAAACGAAAGACCAGATTGATCAGCGAGGTCGTTAATAGTACGCTTCTTACCCTCTGCACAAGGTCACGAGGTTAAAAAAAATTTCATCAATTCTGGACCTGGAAGGCCTGCCCGGGCGTTGAATGTCTTCGATCGACATGTTGCCGCCTTTCATTTGCAAATACCACCCGTGGACTCGAGTCCTTTTTTTAAAGCGTGTTCTTTATAAGCGGTAAGAAACATGTTAACCGTATCCGACTCAATTTTACCGAGCGGAGAATAAATTTTCAACGCTACACGTTATTCTAGAATATCAGCCATGTCAAAAATCGAAGGGATAAAAAAACTCTTCGAATGTAAACAGTCACAGGGGCTCGCTACAATCGTCTAAAGCCACGCCGTTTCGCATACTGACTCAGAAATGATGAAATGAGACCCATCTAGCGGGAGAAGTCCAAAATATAAGAACGACGCGCGCGCAGCGATTTCCGTCCGGTTATTTTTGGGTCCCCCCTCGTATAGAAGAATTGGAAAATAGATAAGGACACTATGGATCAGTGTACGCCAAAGAAGATCACGGTGTATTGGCCACGTAATGAGGCACAACAGTCGCGTGGGATACAGTATGGGTGGAAAATTTGATGGATAAGTCCCGATAGGAAGACCAATGGACAAGTACCTAGGACAGATGTAAATGGATACGCTTCAAAGCTTCAGGGAGTTAAAAGGACTAGGCCTGGGATTGTGAGAAATAGAGGACTGCAGGATAACAACCTTAGCTTTGCAATACCGTGTATCAATGAACGCAAACGGTAATAATAAAAATTTAAATAGCCCATTTTGGTTTGGAAAATACAAATACTTAACGTAATATGTTATACTACGTCGAGGAAGAGCCCTCCCAGTTTACCTAGTAAAGTTTTTTGTTTGAGTTCGCTCGGTGATACACCATTGTTTCCTCCATTACAAATGTGATGTTTTTTCCCTCTCTCATTAGGTACACATTTATCAGGAGCACAATTGAGAGATCCAGCAGTGGAATTATATTTTGTTCAATTTGCAATGTTCTAATTACATTATACGATGCGATTTTGCTACGGTGGAGTTAATCATTCTTCATTACGCTCTGTGCCTGTGGTGACGATTTGATGGTGGCAGTTGCGAAATATTTTACTCTCTCTAATTCTTATCCAGAGAAAGTAGTGTGATCAATGTCATGGCATGTTCACTAATTGGAGGCATTTATGATATGATCATAAATGCCTCTAGTGAATGGAACGTGAATAGCAGTATTCGGGTCGTCAACTTATTCCATGCAGTTCTAGTCTGCCGTTTCTCCTGCGTTTATGATGGATTCAGTATGAGAGGGCAGTTTGTTTTCAACCTCCTACCGCTCAACTGCTAGCGGGTACTTTTAACTCTTACATGTGTACTGATCTTGGAATCTATGATATTTGTCATATCTCATTTAAACCTATTAACTCTAAACAATGAGGAACATCATTGCTACACTCGTCAACGTGCTTGCATACACTACAGAAGAAATAAACTTTGTCTTACAGGTCGCTGTCCATGTTACACAATAATGCCTATCTATAAGAAATTACCATCTGATCTTAAGACCATTAATACTTTTAGTATCTTCGAAGTTAGAGTTAAAAAAAATATGTATTAGAACATTCATATTATTCAA
Organism: Ischnura elegans; assembly: GCF_921293095.1. NCBI lineage: Eukaryota > Metazoa > Arthropoda > Insecta > Odonata > Coenagrionidae > Ischnura > Ischnura elegans. The sequence continues at coordinate 19,019,477 of NC_060256.1, forward strand.
TGCATGAAAACTTGTTATAAGTAAAACAGGAACTTAAAAAGTATTGTACTTCGTTCAGTTTTCGTTATAGCTATTCTACTTAAACTATATTATATCCTGTGCTATGTAATTCCTTATATTATAATGTATTTTTTACTACCGTAATTGTATGACAAACTGTTTCGTATTCAGCTCGTCAGCTCTGTATTGTACATCTTTTGTCTTGCCTTATGTTTATACGCAAACCAGTGGGGCCAATAAGCCTTATTATGATTACTTCGCCCCGATGACAACTGCGCTTACTCTGTACCTCGCGCTCAGTCCTTACGGAGCATACTAAGTTGTCACTTTAGGTTGAGTAGCTGCCTCATTAACAAGGATACCTCAATCAGCTTTCCCGCTAACGAAGTGTTAATTGTAGAGCGACAACTAGAAGATACTACTTTTTTATATCTAAAGGATACTGCTTTGGTGGCGACAACAATTATGCAAACGAATAAACAAATGAGTGGGTTGGAAGCCAGGGGGTACCAGTGATTTTTTTTCTCAGCAGAGTTAGGTAAAGTTATTTGTCAGAATAAATGCACAAAAACCTGGTTGCCAAGGGAAATGAGTGAGTCTCTGTTCTGTGCTGACATCGAGTGGAAAATCAAATGCACTACCAAGTATCTAATTGATCTCGTTTTTTTCTATAGCTAATTTCTGTACCCAACTCTGTGTAAAAAAGAGAAATCACTTGTACACCTTGGCTTCCAACCCACTCAGATATCTTTACAAAAAACTAAAATTCCCGTTATTTTCTGAAGCCATATCGGAAGCATGCCTCTTCTTTGGATAATAAAAATGATAAACAAAATTGACAATCGGACTCTTCAAACGAGAGCGCAAAAAGGTCTCCGAATGGCTTCAGTATTGACATGTTATGCCGCTGAAAACGAAAACGTTTTTGAATCTTCTGTGGATGAAAATGAGACTTGATTCAGTGCTACCCACCTGCCACAAAGGCAGTAATCATAGCAATGGATGCACCTATGAGATCACCAAGCAAACAAATAAAATTCTGGCGATTCTTCAGCTATCGAGTGGTCATGCTGCCGTGTTTTAGGATCAAAAATATGTGCTGGTTGTGGATTTCATGCAGCAGGGGACAAAGATGGATACTGCTGCTCTGCATGAGACACAACGCGTAGAGCCATCAAAACAAAAGAGGCCGAATTCCGATATGTGTTCAGAAAATAACGGGAATTTTAGATTTTTGTGATAATATTTTTTTAATATTTATTTTATTCGTCTGCACCAATGTTGTCACCTCCAAGGTAGTATCCTTTAGATTAGATGCTCATAACCATTTCTTTCACTTTTTCCACGTTTTCATTGGTTGTTGATGTGCTGGGGCGTTCCTCATCTCCAACGTCTTCACGGCCATCTTGGAAACGCTTATCCCACTCGCAAATTCTTGTTTTACTCTTAACAAACTCAACATATACCTTTGTTAGCATTTCACACGCACATTTACAATTAATATGCTGGTCATTCTGCTATAGATTCCATAGAACAATCCAACATTGCCGAGGCCGTAAAAACATGTCTAACCTTAGCGGCTGAGACAAAGAAAGTAAACAATGAATACAACTGAAAATTCTATCATACTTCAGGGTCATGCATACCAAAATAATAAAAACGATTTTGACAATCGGACTCTCCAAATTCGCGAAATTTAAAAGTTCCTATTATTTTCTGGATGCTCTACATGGATCTGCCCGATCAAGCCCGCCTTACAAGTGCTGGTGTAGCCCAGGTGCTCCTTGAGAAATTCCAACCTGGCATTTTCGATCACCCGCCGTTCGATTACAATTTTTCGCTGGAATGAGAATGTAAAATGGAGGGAAGCGTTTTCAAACTGTCGATGAGCCTTAGGACAATGATAAAATGCACTGGAAATCATTGGCGGCAGCATTCTATGAAAAGGGTGTTGTGAATTTTGTCTACATGCACGACAAAAACCTCAATCGTCTAGGCGAGTACGTCAAAAAGTTACCAAAAGTGAACTTAATGTTTAGGAATGAAATAATGTTTAATCGATCACTGTCTTCCATTCATTACCCAATGGAGGTTGACAAAAAGAATCAGCCCTCGTATAGATCGCATTTATCAGAATAAAAATTGAACGCACTCATTCCTTTTTGCTGTTGTTGTTACATGTCGTCGTATTGCCAAGCTGTTGAACTGTTTCTGCAATGCAGCGTGGGAAATTTGCCGCAGATTATTTCTCCAATTACCCTTACTGTGTGTCATACATTCCAATTAAAGGAATCAAGGGAAGAAAAAAATGAATGAGAATTGTATGAACTTTTCGCTCGCATGGTAGATATCTGCCTCGGAAAATAGTTTCCACTCTCATTTCTCTTAATTGTTTCCGTATCCAGTTGTGTGGGAATAAAAATTGGACGAGAAGTCCATCTATCCGATACCATTCATCAATTTGTCGCGAGAAAAAGATCGCTGTCTGATCGAAGCGTGTTCGCAATATTTATGTCCCAGTGTACACGAATAGATTTAATGCAGGTTTTTTTTTAACTATCCGTATATACGTATTCTGTAACGGGTTATATTGGCGTGCAAGATCCCATTCTTTACCGCAATCTGTAATAGGCAATGCGTGACTGAGGCAGCCGTCATGCGTGTCGGGATTTTCCTCATACGGTCTGCATTGTATGCATCTCCACGTTTTCTTATATATATCGCGTCCAGATTTGGATTTCGCTTGATGAAGTTCTTTTGTTTTTTGTTTAGACCGCCTCCTGTGATTCCTTAGTGTCATGCTGAAAAATTTTGTAACTTGTGGTTTAATCACTTAATCAGTCTTTTAGGTGGTTACTGAAAGGCGTTTTGAGAGCCGAAGTTATTATGCGTCGAGCGTTATACCTGGAGTACAGGTAGAAGTTATGTCTACCTACTAATCCGCAAGTCGCGTCAAAAGGCGTGTGGGGGTGTTAGAACACCAGCCGATAGCAAAAAAACAAAAGGTAATTTGCGCATTGAAACCCATCTTTGGCATTCATTTAAATCATTTAGTAAGTTATCGGGGGAAAACGAATTTGTTTACCTATCTGTTCGGCGAAATATCTCTTTCATAAAAGTTAGATTTTACAATTATAAATTTCTTCCCACTCTTGTCAAACTTCTTGATATGATCGTGCGTGTGCCTCTTGCTTGTATCTTGGAGGCACACTATTCTGGAATTAAAGGTATTAATTGTTTTGTTAATTCACTGAATTTGTATCGTTATTTGGTGAGGATCAAAGTGAATGATGGAGGCCATAAGTGAGAACTTTACGTAGCAATTTGTTTTATTTATCCACGGTCTGACATTGGATTTATTTATGAGTAATAGGTAGCAATGAACGTCACCCGTGTATGTATTCTTATTTATTCAAGCTATTTTATGCACACTCTTTCCTATTTCGGTTTTACGATGAGTTGTAACTACGCCGGATTTAAAATAATAACTTGATTTACCTGGGAGGCCCCGCCGAAAAAATCCCTTCTCTTACACTATTTTTGCGTAGATCCTAGAAATGTTGAAATACTTTGTGATATCCCTTCAAGCTCTGATAATCCCTGCCCGCGTTACGTAGAGCTTCTTTAACGTTCTGAAAGCTCAATACAGTTTTCTATCGACTTTATTTTGATTTTTTGCGCCGATTTCAAAGAATGTTAATTTAAAGCTAAGCTCAGGGTCGAAACGAAATTGGAGTCGAAACTACTTCGAGTCGAAACTTAACTAAAACTCTGGGACGAAACGAAACACAGATAAGGTTTTGCTCCGGAATGACCACGTGCTTCACCTTCAAACAGTTTAGTTTCGACCCACACACCGAGTACAAAGTATGGTTGAATGAAGTAGAGGTTCGGCCTACCGCTATTAGATGCCAGGGCCACTTACTTTTTCCACTGGCAAAAGAACGGTGAGCGCTAACTGGCCATTCGATTTTTAAGCTCAATGATTTAACCTATCTACACGCATGTCAAACGTAATGGCACAGAGTAGGTAATGGGTCGAAGCTATTCCCTCTTATCCCCCTCCACTCAACATCTGGGATCGAAACTAACCTATGAGCAGCGGATTTTCGAATAATTTAGTTTCGTTCCGGGAGTAAAGTTTCTTCCCTGGTCGGAAATAAACTTTTTGGTGATTTTAATTTCGTGCGGGAACTAAACTAAACCCAGAATTCGTATTTTCGTTTCCCTCCGGTTCAAAACGAAACATGTTCGTTTCGTTTCACCCGCCATCCCTGATTTCAGAAGTGCTCGTGGTTTGTTTTAGGTGAATATTTCCTTTTGGTTTTTACCGGGATTTATCTCTCATATTCATCATTAGTCATCAGTCGTTAGATTGGTTTGATTCAGCTCTCCATTCCGCTCTCCTATTTTCTAGCCTTTCCGTAATGACGTATTTATTCTCTTATGCACACTCAATAACGTGTATGTTACTCATTCGGGGCCGTCCCTTGCCCTTTTCCCCGTCCACCTATCCTTCGACGATTGTATTAAACAAGCTACTATGTCTCATGATGTGGCCGACTAAGTTTTTCCATCTTCTTCTTTGGGTATTGCAGAAGACTTCTCTTTTTCCCAGTCTTCGGTAGCGCCATATCTCAAAAATTCTTCCAATCTTGACTTCTCTGCTGCTGTCAACGTCCACAGTGGCGCAGCGAGGGGGGGTTTTGGGGGATAAAATCCCCCCCAGAGCTCAGAGAAATTTTAAATTTTAATCCATTTTACTTATCTGGAATGCAATCCATTTTACTTATAGAATAAAGATAGGACTTATCACATTTCCCTCAGAAAGCTGTAATACTCGCCATTTTGAACCGTTATTCTTCAAATTTTTCTGGAGGAGGGCCCCCGCAACTCCTGCTTACCCTGATAGTTATGCAATACCCCCACACCCGTAAGTATTAGTTGCGCCTAAACCTTAATTCCTAGCAGCGCCCCTGAATGTCCAAGCTTCTTTCCTACACGAAAACATGCTTTACCCGCTGATGTCCAAATTTAACGCCTCCGTAAGTGTTTTCTTTCGAGAAAGTCTTCGCTAGCTATACCCTTGTTTTGGTTGCTATTTATAGGTTAGTTACGTTTGTGAGCCTTGTCAACATTGTGTCATGTCTTGGCATTAGCTCGCGCAAGTGCTCGAGTTAGCGTTTTTCATTCCCATTCTAGTGCTGTTGTCACAACAACCTTTCAGCATTCATGTTTAACTTTCGAAGCTGCAGTACCGTCTCCTTGAAGTGACTCTTGTTTTGAATTGTTTTTCGCTTAAGTATATGCCTTAACACCGAGTATGGTATCGAAAGTTCAATATTTATGAATCAATGTATTTCAACTTAAATGTCATTGTGTTCGTCACAATGGTGCTGTGTAGATTATAATAGAAGACGTAGATAATACTGAGATTGATGTGTACCTACTGATAATGAAGGAAAGTTGAGTGATCAATAAGAGGAAACTGCCGTATAATAATTAATTTTCAATTTAAAGATACGATACATTTATTTCTCCGCTTAGAATACAATACTCAATTACATTTGACTATACAATGTGGGGTTTTTGGTGGATTTAATGATATATCGGGGAAGGTTGCCTAAATCGCACCAATTTTGGAAAAAACGAATTAAATAAAAAATAAGTGACGCAATTTAAGTTTTTAATGCTGGTTAATATGAGAAGGAATGTCTACTTCTCTCACTATTTTTGGGGACAATCAATTCCAAGTTTAACTCACGTATAAAATTTCAATTTGAAACCTCTGCAAACGGTGCTATTTAGGCAACTGGTTTCCCAAATCGCACCACTGGACACCAAAATTATAGGAAATTATGTGTCAACGACAGTGAGAGATAGTGAGGCAAGCTATTTATGGTTATTTTTAGAGCCCTTAACAGGCCAAACATGTGCACTAAAATACCCGTAAGATAACGAACGAAAAAGTTGAATAAGTCGTATCTTTGATGTTAATAATAGATGTAATTTTTTTGCTTGATAAAAATCTGCATTAGTTGAAATAAAATTTACAAGCCTTTTGTAGAAGTGTTTATGGTTTGGAATGCTGTTTTCACATCAGCTTTTTTAAGACTTCTTATATCGCACAGGTAAAGAGAGAGACGTTGTGCGATTTGGGATCGACAGCCATTTAGTAAGAAATCATTTCCTCTGCCTAGACACGTGATCATACCACGCTGTTAATAGCACTAAATTAAACACAATAGACTTCAAAAATATGATATATAGCTAAAAAAATGTAAATACAACTTATTTGTTTTCAATATCCTTGTAAAAAGACGAAAGATACAGCAGAAGAGACACTTCTTTTCTTAATGCCTGTGCATCTGACTTGTCACTACACTGGTGGTCACTATTGAAGTGTGGTGTGCTTGGTGATGCAGGAAGTTCCAAATGCAGCCATTAGTTTGCAAACATATCTAATGCATTGGTTTCCAGGATGGTGGTGCGATTTGGGAAGCGGTCCTATTCAGGCAACTCTCCCCTACCATTGTTGAAATGACACACTGCAATATTTCCGCTTATAGATTTATTTTACACTACGCGTTTCATCGTTACAACGACATTAATCAAAGGTATTTGAAAATTGTCTGTTTTCCTCTTGCTCGCCAGGCTTGTCATTCTTGGTGTTTTTAAATGGCCTTAATTTCATTACAAATGTTCTTGTAAAATTTAAACGGGCCACGTTGTAAATCATTCATGTAGGTCTACAACGTGTATTGGTTTGGAGATACATCACCACTCCGACCCCGCAACCACAATGACCGCCCCTAATTACTAATTTTCTAAGCGGCCTTCATGAATTGGAATGGAATGAGCATACAAGTTTATAGAATGTCTATGAAATACATTTGTTTCCACAGAAACGTAACTGGATGCATGAAAGCTCATGGAAATATTTCACATTACAGTTAATAACGTTATCACAAGGTAGTGTTCTTTTCATTTGGCGGCTCTGCCTCTTTGAAGGGCTGGTTTTCATAAATAAATATTTATAACGATCTTAATTGGTGCAGTTACATCGTTGTTTGATCATTGTTCGATCTATAAATCGCTTTCCGCGTCTCCATGTCGTCGAAGCAGCGGTAGTTGTGATTTCCATCCCATTCATCATGCCATAACAGGTTCAAAGCGAGTCTTTCCTCTACTGCAATTATTTTTATCTCTGCGGAGTGGAAAGCCGGACAGGAATACCGCGTGACCCCGTCTCTCGGGGGCGGGTCTGATGGCGGCAGCTTTTACGCGGGCTGCGATGCTCAAGAGATAGACAATTGACACACGACTCCGTAGTGTCAACATGATTGGAGCGACTCTGTCGACTTTTTGACGCTTAAGTACTCGATTCAATGGATGATAAGCCGTCAGTGTTTTGATGGGAATTATCCTTGTGATCTATTGTTAGTGTTCATCATGGAGTCTCTGAGAGAGAGGCCTGAACACACGAATTTCGATCGTCACCAGTTTAATGTTATTAGGCCCGTTTTTGTGCTTGTCCGCATGAGGATTATTTGAAACTTATTAAGTAATGATGATAAAAGGATACATATTTTTTAAGTTTTCAACTTAAATCAAACATACACCTACCGATATTTTAACGGATAACCATCACTCTCAATTATAAAAATGTGGTCTTCTGGAATAGCGATAGAAAAATTCTATCAAATTAATCTTTTTTATTATTTATTTTCTTATATAACGTTATTTCGGCTGCTAATATTCGGTAAGTACCGTAGATTTTTCTGTTATAGTTAACAAAGTTATCAAGCAATCGCTACTAATGGCTCATGAAGCGTTTTAAATCATTTTAACTAAATGCATAAGCACGCTATTCAAAACTCGTCGACCGCAATTACTTTATAATTTTAGAAAAAATGGCCTATTATCCAGCCTGAAATAATACCAATATCATCTCTTATATATTGATGTTTGACATGAAAGGGAAGAGGCACTTAAAATAGACAGCGTGATTAAATAGAATATTTTATCTTTCTCGAACTCAGCCATAAGAATACTTAGGAAGCAACGAAAACTTTGTCTTATTTTCTGGTAATAATTGCCTGAAGTTCCGTCTTAAGTTATACCAATGCTATTCCTTTTACAGAAAGTTTTTAAATGAAATTGAATTAGCGCCTAAAATGAGGCGTGCGACAACGTAAAACTTAAACTGTGTCGAACTCTGCCGTAAGAATAGCAATGGAAGGGCATTTCCAGCCCTTGGCGTAGGCCGTAGAAGTTAAAGTGAAGGAGGTAGTGTTCCGGCATTCATTGTCAGAGGCACCGATTCATCCGAACGGGGATGTTGATAATATATTCACACTCTTTTCAAACACTGGCTAAAGTCTTTAGAATAATCCAAATTGTGAATGATATTATTTGATTCGTTGTTGGCTTTAAATGTCAATGGTAATAATAAATTCTATGAAATTTATGTTGGATATTGGGAGTTTTTTGAAACGGCTTACTTCGACGTTATGGGTTTAATTTATTTAAAATTAGTTATGTACCCAGTTTGGTATTTTAGATAATACCACGAGCCTTCATAGAATTTTCCGTATTTCCTATTCATTAAGGGTCGATCCTTGAAGAAGAAAGTTTCCCATTTTGTTAGCGAGTGGAATATTGCAATATTTGTCACAAAATTGCTGCACAAATTTCAGTGGGTATAGAAGTCGTCTGAGAAAAAGCAGCGTTACGATTTTATTAATTCATATCTATTTTTATAATTTGAGGCTTTTAACGCTAATGTTTATGAGAATATCTTATCATTCATTTCTCCTAGCATCTAATATTTTAACACCTGCATAGTTCAACTGGTCTACATTCTTCTTACCTGTTACATACATTTTGCTCGAAGTCTTCCTTTTCTGTTATTGACGTCCACTTGTCCCTCGATGATTATCTTCATTAGACAATCATTCTTCAATAAATGGCTGATTTAGTTGTTCCGCCTTCTTATAAAGGGGCTTCTCTTCTCTTCTACTATTCTTTGGACTTCCTCACTCTCACATTGCTCACTCGCTTAAATCATTTCATGCATGATATTTCTATAGAACCCGGATGGAAATGTATGGCTATAGCCCGATTTACACAATTTTTTCACGTATAAGTACAATGATCATTTAAAATGCCATCATTTTCTATATCATACGGCCATTTCAGGTGTCCTGGATTTTTTAAATGTTCGTTATCATAAAGCTCAATAGCGTCGCCTAAAAATGCGTTTGGTTTCGTTCGCTGATTGGCTGATTTTTTATTTCATCCGTTACGTGTTAAAGTGATGGCATACTCGACGGTAACGAATGATGTTAATAGGGACAGTTATCCCTATTATTGCTATCATTCCTGAAAAGTATGACGTCCTATAGTCATCACTTGAGGTGTCATTACCGCCATTCCTGAACTTATTCGTGAAAAATAATCGTGCGATTCGGGCCTTGGCTTCGAAGACCCTTTGTTGAAGCTCGTGTCGTTAAGCAAGACATTGATCTGGTCTTCTACCTTGTGTATTTCGTTGGAGATGAATTTATGTCGTTGAGGTTACGGAACGAGCTTTCCTCTCCTTATGGTGATTTCGTTAAGCTAGACGGAATAGCGTGTCATCCTCCGATGAATATTCATTATCTTTCGAGAGGCGTCGCAGCAGAAGGTGTGGTCGAATGGGAGGTTGGTTTGAGGGGTCGTTGAGACGCTTTCACGTGAGAACCGAATCCACGAATTGTGGGGATGTGCTAAGGGCCCAAGCTGAAGGCGCGAAGGAACGCTGTGAATCGCTTGGGCAAATGAATTATCCCACACTCCATTTCTTCGCTCTCCGTGCAAACATTTATTCTGCGAATTTTCGAGACTTGCATGTCTCAGGTATTATCTTTCGCTTCAGCTCACCTGGAATTCCTTAGCCCCGCATTTAAGATTCCTCCCTTATTAAGGTCTCATAGGAGATCACATCCCCACTAATACAAACATCACAGTCTTATTTCATCCACTTACGGTCTCTCAGTGAGCTAGAATCGAATAAAAGAGGACAACATTATGAAATGATCGTTTTCGAGATAAGAATCTGAAACTTTGCGACAATAATCGAAAATGGTTAGCAATCAAAGATGCTCGAAGAAAAGCCAATTGCTCTCTTTTCATTCACCGTTATCTAGACGCAGGCATGCATATATTAACTCTCAAAGGAACGGTGTTTTTCAGTTTAATTGGAAAATCTTAAAGATTGAGCACCTTCGATTGGCCTCTGATATCTTTTTAAAATAGTGAAATGGATGAGGTGAATTTTCGAAGCGTCATGGTTTTGTTTTGAGTTTAATCATTTTATAAGTAAATAATTAGCTAAAAAACGACAATAATGGTTCTCAGGAGCCTAATGACATACCTTTAAAAACCGCGCACGGAATGCTCTGTTTCTGTAATACTTCGGTATTGAAATGAGTTGAATGTATAAGTGTTTTCATGAGCGGTGTATGATGAAGCAGAGATGCAATTGTGCATGGAGATATGAAGACAAATGGGTGATTTATTTATAATTGCATTTCCTAAGAAATAAAATGAAATCATTCGAACAATATCTGGATGAATAATAAGTACGAACCGCGTTTTGGTGGCCTTGAATCATCACGATTTGAAGAATATATTGGACAAGTCTCGTAGCATGCAAGTGGTATAGAAAGGGAGAATCTTAAAACCTACATACTATTGAACTTTCTGTGAGATGGAGTAAGGAACCGTCATTCATTTACGATCTCTCGATTTTTTTTAACTTCAAGCTGCCTGAGAAGTCACCACCTCACGCAGTATGTAGTTAAAATAACAATTGTGATCGCAGTAATAATTTATAGTTGCTATACAATGCTCTCTGAATCACACCACCGTCACTCAGCGAAGTTTTTGAAAATTTTAAACTTTATTAGATTAATTTGAGTTAGTTATTAATTGTTGTGTTCTTAAACGCCTCCTCGGCAGGTGAGTATGAGTTTCTATTAACACGGGAGTGTTTTCTCTCAGGGCTTCTTAATTAGCGATAGTGAATGGCAGATTTTGTTTGCACCTTGAAATATGCAGGATTATTTTTAGGAAGGAGATTAGATTGCATCCCATTGAAGCTTAATTGATGTTGTCACTCTGGGGCGCAGCTTTATCGGTTTTCAAAAATGTCCTCAACGCCACGATGAGGTGAAATCGGCCCATTTATTCTCAATATTTACATTTTAATATCTACTGTTTCGACTAAGTGTATTGAGAAGTTAGTAATTGGTCATGTGTCATGGTAGCGAATAAAAATTTTAAGAAAGATTGCGTTCTTTCCCGGCGAATAGACTTAGTGAAGAGTTCTCGGGATCGCCACCGGGTCAGGAACTCCATTACTGCCGACGTTTCGATGTCCGACTCGGTCATTGAAACGTCGGCAGTTATGGAGTTCCTGACCTTGTGGCGATCCCGAGAACTCTTCACTAAATAAAAATTTGGGTTGACAGACCTAATTATTGCTGATGTCTCCATAAAATTCGGATCGCTGTGGAGGTCAGCGACGCGAGTGGCGACATGTGTAAACCCATTTCATTGTTCCGTTGATGAATAACTCTGTCTACAGGTCGCCTGGAGAACTCGAGTTCAGTAGCATCAAACTTCCTCGTAATATTCGTGACTAGGAGGCCACCAGGCGTTGCCGGGGAAGGATAGCGCCCAGAGAATCGGGAGACTTGGAATTCATGGTCACAAAGTAGGATTTTTATGTTTTTTTTTTCTCATTGAGCATGTCAAGACGTGAACTTACTCGGCAGGATGTCCAACCGTTGAAGTTGTATGACGTGAAGTAACAAAAAGCATTGAGAAAATTACGCAAAGGGCGGGTTTGATAGCCTGAGATGCACCTACTAACTTTGGTCGCAATCCGTGCAGCCGTATATTAACGCATAGCGGAGAGACAAACAGAAACTCTCTTATGTATATATGTAGATTTTTAGCTTCAAAAATTCCCATTAGTGAATTTCGTGATGCATTTTTGTGTCCAGATCAAAGCATTGAGCGGGAATCCGTAAAGTTCTTTAGGGAGATCAACAAGTGATGTTTTAGCATTTATTAGGCATCTTCTTTTTTAAGATCCTTTCTTGCGCCAACTTCTTCACTCTTTAACTGTTCCATATATTTCATTCGAGGCCTTCCGTTTCCGTTCTTCCCATCTACTTGTCCCTCGACGATTTTCTTCATCAGGCCATCATGGGAGTCACAACTACCACGCTCATTGTTTTCGAATCACCGGGATTATGAATATCGGTTAGCAGCCCTAATCGTAGCTTACTTCTCCGTGAAATTCGGTTCGCTCTGTCTGTCAGCGACGTTAGTGGCAAAAGTTGTAAAACAACTTTAATGCCCTGTGGGTGACAGCACATCTAGATGCCGGCTGTAGCTACTCATTGTCAGTAATATTTACAATCGTGTGAGAAATGACATTGAAAATTCATGCATTTGAAAGATGAAATCAACATCATCTCTGGTTGAAAATTCTATGATTATTTTGATGCAGCGCTCCAGTCAATTCTCCTATCAGCTAATATTTGCACATCTACGTATATCTTCTCTGCCACATCCATATTTACCTTTTCCATGTAATTTATTCCAAGTTTTCTTATTCCGTTCGTGCCTTGTCTTTCGACAATTGTCTCCATCAGGTCATCATGGGAGTCACAACTACTACTCTCATTTTTTTCAAGCCATCGGGACAACAAATATCAGTTGTCATTCATGCCTTATTTATCCGTGAAATTCGGATCGCCCTGCACGTCAGCGAAGCAAGTAGCGATTTTAGTAAAAACTTTTAAATGCGCTGTGAGTGCAAGGCATATGGAGGCCGACCGGAGAATATCCGTATACCATACCATGCACAGTACCAGGTGCCTTCGCCTGTGACGCTTGAAATTTGTCACGCTAGTGATTGAATCGCCTTCTCTCCCTTCGTTGACAGTGAATGAGGACTCGGGAGATGATTTTGGCTTCGACAGAAAGTGACGCAGGATTTCTTCACTTTTTTGTTCATCCATCAGATCTTGTCATTCCGTCGACGCTCTCCGGTCAGTGGTGAGTGCGTAGCTTGCGGTCACGTCTCGTTTGGCCATTCCTCGCTTCTCGCATTCAGAATAGGGACAGCAGCTCTGCCCTGGGCTCCTGATGAGGAAACCTGCGCGGAATCGTAAAAGGTCAGGCGTCTGGATCATTTGCGGTGTGCGCGTGTGAACTTGGATAAACGTTTTTCGGGCAGAATTAGGTTCTAGACTGAGCCGGGAAAGTTGAAAGAACAATTGATTGTTTAAAGTTAAGATTTAATCTCGGTAAAAAGTAAGTAGAGTAAGTTAAAGTTTACTTTTCTGGGAAAAGTAACTGCTGAAAGTTATAGTTAAATAAATAGCGTTCAAGTTAAACGTTATTTTTTCTTATACTTGTTCAAACAATCATAAAATTGTCCTTAAATCTATGTTTTCCTAAACGATGGTGGAAGAAATGCAAACTTCAAGCTCGAGAATAATTTTTATTTAATCTTAAATTGAAAATTCATTTCAATTTAATGACATTCTCATTTAAATATTGGTATCGGACATCCGCCCTCTCCTGTCCAATTAAAGTCGTCTTTTAGCACTGAAAATACTATTACATTGAGCTGTTTAAGGAATATTATAGTAATATATGAAGGAACCAGTAGTATACGTGATGGAGATATTTCAAAATATTGCTTGAGAGTTCGAGTACTGTGCTACACTCGTGACAGTATATTTCTGTATTTCGTATCGGTTGAAAGTGTGTCCTGAAGAAAATGCATCCAATTCACTCAACCCCGCTAATGTTTGAAAATGTATGCGTCTTGGCTTGTTGATCGCATTTTTGCACAGTTATTTTGATGTATTGTATTCTTAGGGGCTATTTCTTTTTTCCCTTAATCTCTCGGATATTTGTATAAGGAGCTTCGTGCCCAAATAGGAACAGATGAAATTCACCAAAATTTAATGACTCAAATTAACTGGTTAGTTTTAAATAGTTAACGTAGAATGTTGAAGAATAAAAGTCATGGTAACTACGATTAAAAAGTAACGATTAAATTAAATAATTCACTATTTTTAACGATAAATGTAAGTCGCTAATTTTTTTATCGCTAATCCCAACAGTGGTTCGAAGCTAGAAGCGTGAGTGGAGTTAATACCCAATTTTATCCAGGGGAATTTATGAAGGATATTCAGATTCAGGGAGGGCGTCCAAAATAAGTGTGCATACGATTTCATGATCGTTAGCCCTTCTATCGGCGCGGAACATATGTGCCCTCGTGTTTAGCACATGAAATAATTAAATAACGAAGAGGGATAAAAAACTTGTGGCCTCCTAACTATTTCGTTTTTTTATTTCTACGTTGTTTCTTACTAAAAAAATGTAGACTCACGTTGAATTTGGTGGAATATTACAAACCTGTATAACATATGATAGAAGAACCTACATACTTGTGTATTTTATATTTAGAAAATGAGGAAGTGAAATTGGATTACCTAGAAATTTTACAATATTTTGATGTGCCCGACAAAAAATACTTGTTAAACGACCCTGCTTTTTCCTTTTTCAGAGCTACTGTATGTTAACCTTCCTCAAAGGAAACATTGAAGGCTGACCCACCATATTTTTTACCTCATTATTGTTGAAAGAACGAGGCAAACGTCGGGCGGAACACACACGTCTTTATTGCACGGACGACAGACAAGAAGAGAGAATAAGGCTTGAAGTGCACAGCAGTACACGAGAGAATGATACATAACAAATGAACAACGAAATGCCACTGGAGTGTAAACTCAACACTCCCTCTCACTCTAGGGACATTGGCAGTGAATTAAGTAACAATTTATACAAAACAAGAAATCAAGACAGTCCCAAACAGTCTTTTAGTTTTGAATGTTTAACCTTGCATAGACTTTTAGTCATAATATCTGCCACTATTAGATCAGTTTGTAGGTACTCCACATTCACTACATTTTTCTCAATCAATTCCCTAGTAAAATGATATCGAACATCAATATGTTTTGTCCTTGCATGAAACACTGGGTTTTGGCACAATTTGATAGCACTTTGATTGTCACAATAAATTTTTACAGTTTCCACAACATCTAACAACTCTGACATTAGGTATCTAAGGTATACAGCTTCTCGAGATCCCTCGGAGAGAGCTACATACTCGGATTCAGTGCTTGAAAGAGCAACACACTTCTGCTTTTGGCTTCTCCAGGTGATGGCAGCTCCAGCAAATTTATATACAAAACCAGTGCATGACCTTCGATCATTATGATTACCAGCCCAATCAGCATCGACATAGCCAGTAATGCTTTTGCCTGTAGGCTTAAACACAAGTTTTTCATTAGCAGTGTGCTTTAAATATTTTAGTACTCTCAAAGCACTCCTCCAGTGCTCACTGGAAAAACAATTGTTAAATTGACTTAAATAATTTACAGAAAAAGATATATCAGGACGTGTACAAACAGATAGATACATTAATGAGCCAATTAAACATTGATAAGGTACATCAGGTTTAGGTAACATTGGGTCATTCTTTTTCAAATTAACATTTACTTCAAGTGGAGTGTTTACCGGTTTAGCATCTTGCATCCCGAATCTGTTTAACAACTCATAAATGTAATGGCTTTGATCCAAAGAGATGCTACCATCAAATTTATTCTGAGAAATTCTCATGCCAAGGCACATTTTTGCTCTGCCCAAATCCTGCATTTTAAATTTCTTCATTAATTTTTCTTTAATGACATCTTTTTCCTTTTTACCATTGTGAAACAATAACAAATCATCAACATATAAAGCAATAATTAAAATACTAGTACCATCTTTCTTAAAGTAAACACAAGCTTCGTGCTTAGACTGAACAAAACCTAGCTCAATCAGAACATTATGAATAGTTTCATTCCATACCCTGGAAGATTGCTTCAGACCATACAAAGCTTTGTGCAAATGTGCCACACTATTTGTGGATTCATTGCATTTAACACCATCAGGCAATTCCATATATACAGTTTCATTTAACTTCCCGTTGAGGAAAGCAGTTTTGACATCAAGATGATCTATCTGCAAAGATAATTCTACTGCTATCCCAATTAATAGTCTCAATGTTTCAACACGAACTACAGGTGCAAAAGTTTCCTCATAATTGATACCATAAGCTTGCATAAACCCCTTCGCAACTAATCGAGCTTTATATCGATCAGGGTTCCCATCTATTCCCTTCTTCAATTTGAAAACCCATTTACAAGGTACTACCTTTACTCCCTCTGATCTAGGAACAATAGACCATGCACCATTTTCAGCTAGGGACTTTAACTCATCTTGCATGGCCGCATGCCATTTGTCTCCATCTGGTCTAGAGAGGGCTTCTCTTGAGGACAGTGGATCAGTTAACAGATTCAAATCCTGAACATTGTAAGTAACAAAATCAGGGAATACCTTTGTTTTTCTCTCTCTCAAGGGATACCTCCTTTCAGAAAGTGTGTCTCCCTCTGAAGACATTTCAGCTCCCATTTCCCTTTTAGTATTATGGCTTAACAATTCCATTACAGGCACAAAATTAGAGTTATCAGACACATCAACACTTGGTTCATTATTTTCGTCAAAGATAACGTCTCTGGCAACAATAACTTCATTATTGCTATTCATCAGCCTGTAGCAGCCAGATATATCAGCATAACCTACAAATCTACATTGCTCACTCTTTACATCCCATTTCTTTCTCTTAACATCTGGTATATGAACCATTGCCTTACACCCAAACACTCTAAAATTTTGAATGTTTGGCCTTCTACCAGACTATAGCTCTTCAGGAGTAATATTAGTGAGAGCAGCATGAGGGGACCTATTCTTTATGAAGACTGCAGTATTGCAAGCTTCTGCCCACAAATACTTGGGACATTCAGTATCATGTAGCATGGTTCTGGCAATTTCACAAATTGATCTATTAGCACGCTCAGCAACTCCATTAAGTTCAGGTGAATAGGGAACTGTGAGAACATGCATGATTCCATTTGAAGTCAAGAAATCTTTTAAATTCTTATTGACATATTCACCTCCATTGTCAGATCGCAATGTCTTTATTTTTCGACCAGTTTCTGTTTCAACTCTGGCCTTAAATTTTATAAAAACTTGAGTGACTTCATCTTTGCTTTTCAAAAAATAAGCAAATATTTTGCGTGAATAGTCATCAATGAACGTTAGCATAAATCGAGCACCATTAACTGATTTTACCTCCATTGGTCCGCAAACATCGCTGTGAATCAATTCCAAAACAGCACTTGATCTGCTACCTTGAGAATGAAAGGGTTTCCTTGCCTGTTTCCCTTTACAACAGCTTATACATGGACTCTGGATACCACTTGTAAAATCATAGCCATCCACTATCTTGGACAACTGCTTCATTCTTTCTGGACTCATGTGACCAAGTCTCCTGTGCCACAACTTCGCTGAAGCATTACCTTTAACAGATTCTACATGGTTAACATTAAAATTTTTCATAGGAAGCTTTTCATTTAATTTGTATAAACCATCCACTAGTGAAGCAGTTCCACTGACTCTGCCATTAATAAATACATTGTTTTTATGATAAATATCACATCCCTTTTCAGAAAACACAAGAATTAAGTCTTTCTTAGCCATTTGGGATATTGACAATAAATTAGCTGAGAGACCAGGCACCAACAACACATTATTAACTGTAATAGCACCATCATCAATATGAACATTTGACATACCAATTCCCTTACAATCTAAGGTATTATCATTTGCAACAC
Organism: Ischnura elegans; assembly: GCF_921293095.1. Lineage (NCBI taxonomy): Eukaryota > Metazoa > Arthropoda > Insecta > Odonata > Coenagrionidae > Ischnura > Ischnura elegans. The sequence goes on from NC_060256.1 coordinate 19,037,329, forward strand.
TTACAGTTAATCCTTCTCTGGGAATAAATTTCTTCAGAAGATGTCGTTGGTTTGACATATGTTCAGTACAACCAGAGTCCAAATACCAACCGATTTTTCTTGATGATACGCCCATCGCTGTCTGGAAAGCTGAAACCTTCTCTTTATAGTCCCGGGAAGGCTGGCTCCTCACGATGGTACGGCATTCGGAACCCTTGTGCCCGAATCTTTGGCACTTGTTGCACTTGTATTTCCTGGAATTCGTTGTTCTCCTCTGCGTCTGCGCGGGCTCGGATCGGCTGTACTGCTGCTTCCCGTGGTTCTTTACTGCTAAGGCTGCTGCCTCCGCCTTATTTTCTCCTCGCCTAGCATCCTCTGCCAATAGCCTTGACTTGACAAATGCTGATGTCAGGGTCTTCCCGCAGTTGTCAAGGGCCGTTGAAAGAGCGTCATACGACTCACCAAGACCGTTAATGAGCACGTAGGCAATTAGCTCATCGTCAGTGTCGTAGTTCATATCTGACAACTTATGAACCACCGACATGACACCACCAACATACGCCTCCATATCTGGGTAGTCTTGGAGCTTTGACGTGTATAATTTTTTCAGAAGAAGTCTCTTACCGCTCGCGTCAGAAGGTGCAAAAGTATTTCTAAGCGAATCCCATGCTTCTTTGGCGGTTTTTGCCTTCCTCGTGTACGAATACAGCTCTGGTCGTATCATAAGTACTATTTTTGACAGAGCTTTCTTTTCGAGTCTTGCGGAATAGTCTTTCTCCGGTATTTTAACCCCGGCAACATAATCCCACAACTCTTCATGCACAAGGTACATCTCCATAGCATAGGCCCACGAGTTATAGTCATTCATGCCCGATAACTTTTCAATTGCTGGCGCAGTATTACTTGCCATATTTTGAAAAATACGGATTAGAATGCAAGCTTCACTCAAAGAAACCAATGTCTACGGAATAAACGCAAGTTAGGCCTATAACGATCACTAACGCAGTTTGAGGCTGTCTGGGCCCATAACCTGTTGAAAGAACGAGGCAAACGTCGGGCGGAACACACACGTCTTTATTGCACGGACGACAGACAAGAAGAGAGAACAAGGCTTGAAGTGCACAGCAGTACACGAGAGAATGATGCATAACAAATGAACAACGAAATGCCACTGGAGTGTAAACTCAACAATTATAACCTCGTGCATAATATCTTCTTTTGTGATCTCGTTGGCCTGAAAATGTGCTCTGATGTTTGTACATGTGGACTAATTGGTGTTTGGCTATCGTGTTTGGGTGTCAAATACAGTGTATGTCCTCATTCCTTTTCTCTAAGCAACTACCTCGTTCCCGGCCCTTGAATTTTTTTCTCCTCCACCCCAACTTAAACACGCATATATTACGGTACTTTGCTGGTGTTTGACACCGTTCACACCTCGAAACTTAGGTCGATGTAAGTTTGGTGAAAGGGTTGAAAATTACAAAATTTTGTGTGTTCTTCTATTATCATGATAAAAAATTATTTTCAAAACTATTTATAATTTTTCTCCCTCCACTCAACTTCTGGGATCGAAACTTAACTATGAGCTACGGAGTTTCATGTAATTTAGTTTTTCCTTGGTGAATTTAATTTCGTGCGGGAACGAAACTAAACCCTTATCGATGCCTAAGTTCTAACAACACGTATCTCAAAAAAAGCAACTTTTCAGGAGAGCAAAAAAAAAGATTAATTTTTTTTACTTGTACACTAAAATTAAAAACCAAAAGTTCATAAAACTGAAAAAGAAGCAAGCATTCATTTGCAAACAAAGAGTTGTTTTTGGCTTGTATTTTATTTTTTTAAATGTTATTACACTTTTTTAAAAGATACCTCTCAAACCGGCCGAATTTGAGATACGTGTTGTTAGTACTTAGCCATCGATATTGGCCTCGCCCTCCCGATCGAAACGAAACATTTTCGTTTCGTTTAACTTGCCATCCCTGCTTCGTACTGACATAGAGTAAGTGTACGAACTCTCGTATACTTACTCTATGGTACTGATTAAACGAGGCGAGTGGCCCGATAGCGGGAGTGCCTTGTGGGAAGTGTTTCGTATGAATGAACTTCTATCAGTCCATCCTAAACACGCCCCCGCACTCCCCAACCTCTCCTCCCTGACCCGTTTCTTATCTCACGGAAGTAGTCGATAAGCGTTGTAGTCGGAAGGCTTTCTCGGCCATCGAAGGCCATCAATTGATTGCTACTTCACTTCCGCCGAACCAGAGGAGAACACGAGAGAAGTAGAGAGGTCCCAAGAAATGAGGCGGCTTCCACGTTGGGAGGTTATTTTTGGCTGCTATCAGATTCGCACGCGGGACTCAAGCGACATGAGGAGTGCTATAAATTTGCGATCATCTTTGACGAAAAGTATTTGACGTAACCAGGATTTTCTTGCGTACACTCTGCCGAGAAATGATAGATGCTCTCATTATTTCCGGGTTGCCGCCGCGTTGTTTCTATTTGTAATCTGACGGCAGTTTCGCCGGATATCCCGCCAGCATCTATAGGTCAGATGTGGATTTCTATGGATGATGGCACTTATTGTAGTGTCTGTGTGAGTGCGTCAATATTTCATTTTATTTCCTCACGTGTGAATTCCTTCCTGGTGGCAGTAACCATATCCAGAGCCACACATTTCTTGCCTAACACATTGGCCTACATCCAGGGGTTTCAGTTTTATCCATTATCATTCAGTTTTACAATAATGCAATATTTTTTAAAACTTTGAATGTATTACAGAAAACTTTAGAGTTCCGTTTCGTTTCCTAATAGAGACTATTTGTCGAATTGTGCCAATTATTTGGTCGAATTATGGGTGGGATGAGCCCATTTATAATATGTTAATAAGACCAATAATTGTGACGCGCTTTCCTTTTTGTGTTTGACTACAAATTTATCTTAGAAAATTAGATGCGTTGTTCAAGGAAAAATTATTATGATTTAATGATCCAAATTCTAATCTACCGTGATATTTATAGATTTGATGGAGAAAAATAAACGTTTGAGCTGGATATTGCATTAATCTAGTGGCCACAGAAAGACAAAAGGTAGATGGAGTAAGGCGAGAAGTGCTGAGGAGATTTGAAGAGAAATCAACTCCATTGAGTTCATTTGAGAGGAGAAAAGGAAAAGTGACTTTGATGTGCAATGAGTAATGGGACTGATGGGTATCTTAAATATTTAGAGTAATGAACAATGAATCTTTCTTGACGCATGCGTTAGTATTTACGGTAAATATTTCTTGTGGTTTTGTCCAAATAAGAGAACACTGCCAACTGTTATTATTAGAGTTTTTTTTAAGATGAATGCATTATTATTTTCAGTTGATATATTTAAATTTTTGCTTAGGTACTAATGTTAAAATATTTCAAATGTGTATGATTTAACACTTTCCCGGCGAACAACATGTAAAAACTCTTCTCGGGATACCGCGCGGGTAAGATTATATGAGAGCGCCGACGTTTCGGGTACCGACTCGCTACCCATTCTCACGGCTACAAAAAAAGAAGAATAGGCGTGAGAATGGGTATCGAATCGGTACCCGAAACTTCGGCGCTCTCATATAATCTTACCCGCGCGGTATCCCGAGAAGAGTATTTCAAATGTGATTTACATAATTTTCCGTCGTTAAAATCATGGCTGTTTTCAATCCTTATTGGTTGGTTTATGGAGCCATTAGCGCAAAACTTTGGCTGTCGGAAACAATTTAGACCGAATCCCTAGAAATAGATTGGTAGCGTGAAGATTAAATGTTTAGATTCCAGAGAAATTGGGAGAACAAGGAAATGACGGCTGAAAATCATATACAAAACAATGGCTCCTATACAGTAGCCAAGGAGGGGAGGCCCATAGGCCCTGGAATTGACGGTTAATCAATATCTTTAATCATCAAATTTGATAGATCTTGGAAAATAAGATCAGTATTTTTGTTCGCAGTTGATCCATTGCTTATTTTTCAAGTGGTTTGTTCGAAACATGGACTTAGTCGGAGATAAAGTAGGAGTTGGGGGTGCCGACAGTCCTTCATATCGACCTTGTCTCCGATATCGCTCGAATAAGAACGGACTTGAGAACTTAGTTAGAAATTAAATGAAAATAAGGACTGGGAAATATTCGGACAAAAGCTCTTGATCACTAATCTCATCATTTTCATGCGTTAGATAATTATAGAATATAGCATCATTATTTTGGTCAAGTATTTCTCCCATAAGACGAATTCGTTCTGCATGGTTTTTGCTATAAAACGGCTGGGGCTCAAAAATATAGTATTCTTCAGTCGACCACTAGATATTTTTTCATTCACCCGCATTTAAATGAGCTTACAAAAGTCGCCACTCTCTTCGCTGACGGGCAGAGCGATCCGAATTTGACGTAGAAATTAGCTTTAATTATGGCTGTTTACCGATATTTATATTCCCGATGGTGCGAAAAAAAATGAGTGGAGTGGTTGCGACTCCCATGATGGTTAGATGAATAATATCGTCGAGGGACAAGTATATAACAAGAACGGAAAAGGAAGACCTCGAATGAAGTATGTAGAACAAATAAAGAATAATGCAGAGATTAATATTAAGGTGTTGAAATATTCGCTGCTAACCGAAATTTATTTACTTGATCATGTAATCCATATAAATCACTATTTTACAGTGTCAATATTTACAATTTCTAGCTCACGGATGACTGTACCGCTTTAATGATGCATTTCAGTCATTAGCTGATAATATCAACAGTGACATCGATACCACTAATCAATCATTGGATGCGCCCCACAGTTATTTTTTTCAGTTTTCAAGCAATCCTGTATCTCTATTCCGTAAACGTAATACATATGAATGCCCATAATTGCGATAAATATTTACGACTCGTGATGAATTATTTTAGTTTTGCTAAACACTTCGTGATGAATATTTTAAAATTATTTAACGACTACCGTGAAATGAACTCTAGAGAGCGTTGGAAATTTTAACAATGATTGAAAGTCAGGACAGTACTCTGATAAACGAATATCTTTACCCATCCTTTTCCCCTATTCCGGCGTCCGTTTTAAAATTCATCTCTTCCTCCGTTTGGTTGCTAGGTAGCAATAATAAGATAAATAGATCATAATTTAAGCCTGAAGATGATCATAATTCATCGAAACCCGGGTCGCGTTATGTAAAAAAGCAGTGCTATGAGTAATAGTGAAATATCAAAGAAAATTTCGTTTAAACTGAACCATTTTATTGAAAAAGACTCGTTTAGTGTTAACGAAAGAACTCATGGAAAATATTAGAAAACAATGCTCTCCGCTTATCGTCGCGCTGCGCACGTTTTTGAATACCGATTGAAAATCGACCGTTTCGAAAAACGAATATAAATTGACTGAAGTGACTGCGGAAATGGACCTTGTAAGAGATGGGATGGGTTCTCTTCTATGTAGCCCCCTTTTTGAAAGGAGTTCTCCACACAGCTCCATGGCGACCATGTGTGCCGACTCCCCAATTACGCTCCCGGCACCTCCGGCTCGATGGTGGGAAAAAGCTCACCCATGTGCCGTCCTGTTTAAAGCCGCTGCAGAGGAAGGAATAAACCACTTTCAGCGCCCCCTCCTCGACGAGGCGATAAATTTCATGCGAGACCCGCCCGCGCCACACGCCGGCTGAGACCGGCACAATGCGCGCGCAGCCCCACGACGGACGTATTATCATCATTCCGTTTTGTTTCTTGCAATCGTTTGTTTTTTTTATCTCTCTCTCAGTCTCAACGGAGACAAATGAGCCGAGTGGCGCGTGAATATATCACCGTTGCCAACAAACGGGTCAAAAGGTAAAAGTGAAAACTCGATATGGGTTAGCATTTAAATTGCGCGTGCGAAAAAGCTTGCTTTCTAACCGGAAGGCCGCTAGACGTGGAGCCTAAACTGAGGAAGATATTAAAGCGGGCAAGGGAGGTGGTTAGACGAGGGAGGCTGCAGGGGCGTCAGCGTCCCCGAGAAATTTCTTCAGATGTCTCCAAGATGTTATTGTACAGGGTTTGACAATGAGGTTCGGCTTATATTGTAGGGCACATTCCAGGAAGATCCACTACATGTCAGCGCCGTAGGCGCGTTTGCAAATGCTGTACCGGTGAGTCAAAACTCACCTCAATCAGGCAGTTAATGAAAAGAAGTTTAAAATGGCGCATGTGTACCGTAGGCTGTGTTATGTATTGTTTATTTGAAAAAGGAAACTTAAAACTAATAGTTGAGAGCAAGTCGTTACTGGTACGGAAATTATTTCAATTACTTTCAATTTCTTATTGGCATTATTATTTTTTTTGAATTCATAATAGAAATAGCTATTGTGAAGCTTGCCTTTTTTCAATTACTGAATTAATTTAGATAACTTGTTAAAACTACTTTTTACCTTGACGTAACAAGGACAAATTTAAATAATTACTTATGATTAAAATAAGGATAAGACATACAAAAGACACATAAACGCGTAATTAATTAAGGCAGAGTATTGTGTAAATGAATAAATGCCTGTAAAAGTTTTCGATTTTGCCCTTCAACCTGGACATTAGTCGTTGACGAAGACAATATGATATAAATATGGATCCGGAATCGCTTAGTTTCTTGTAACACTACATTGCCTGTCGGTTTCTCTACAGTTCTCGTTTCACACACTTTCGGTGCTATTCGGCACGGCACGTATTCGATTCGTTTTTGGTGGCCTCCGATATGTATGGACCTGCTTGCGTACCTACGGAATGTGATCAATACCCGATAGACACCGCAAATATCACCCAACTCCCCCACGGCACGAATCGGGTTCATACGATGTCTGAAAGACACGAATTCGTGTCCAGTGAACTACATTCAAACGTGACATTCACACATTCATGGTTCATTCACATTTTCCCGCGCATCGATGCGCAAAATAAGGTAGCATCTCCAAAAAAAAGGGTGCGTAATAAATATAGTGTTATAAAATTGAATAAATTGCAAGCATATAATTGTCTTGTAAATGGAAAATAACAATAAATAAGCACACAAAATTGCAAAAACGGTATAAACCCGATAAAAACCACCGAGGTGACCTCTACCATCACGAATCCAAACCATTCTCCGCGTGTAATTACGACTTAAGTGGCCATATTAATGTCAAGTTCAAATGACTTTCGATAAATATTATTTACGTGAAAACTTATATTCTGAAGGAATTTGTATTTTCGCTACTTTGGCGTTATATCACGATATTGCAATGGGATATTTTTCTTTTACTCACCTAGTAAGGTAGATTAAGTGCATTTGCATGAACTGATTTCACGGAACCAAACTTGTTCGGATGCATAAACCATACAATGCTTGTGCAGGTTCTATTTTATGTTCATGCTTTTGTACTAGTTGGGTGGACGGTAAATTTTCGCTATCGTTCTCCCAATCGTACATTGTATTGATAACTCGTTCGTATGTGCTATGCCTTATCCTGCTTTTTACAAAAGGCAATAACGAATTTACATCCCATCTTCCAAACTAATGGAAGGATTGATTTACTCGATGTTTCCTGAGTATGTCGGGAATGTATATATTGTGGGTGTTTCCATGTGGAATTTCGTTTATTTTTACGCTGAAAGTAGTATGGTTTTTCAGCGATGACGGTGACTGCGAGTAGATTTCAGCGATGGAAGCATTCGTCTTGAGAGAACTTAAGTGGGAACATCGAAAAATGTATGGGGCCGAATTTTTAAGTTATGTCGTCTTCCAATACCACCTAATGCGTCTACCTGATCAAAATAATGAAGACGAACGATCACTACTTGCATTTAACGTGTCCTTCTTCCCCTCACATTAATCTTGTCCAGAATACCAGTGATTAACTTCGCGTTTATCACCCCTTATGATTATTAAGTGTAAGAGATGGTGTCCTGTCATTCACAAAGCTCAAAAATCGATCGGGGATCAACTTTTATCCCTACTTCGCGTCATGAATTACAATTACAGGGTACTGATTCAAGAACTTTGTTTCGTTTCAGTTGTGATTAGATTGTATGATTTATGCTCCCATTCGTTTATTTTATTTATATCCAAATGTGAATCATGATAGCGTGTACATTGGATTTCTTTTAATGAGCTTAAATGTGTGACCTATGAGGAACAATTATTTAATTACGTTAGAAATTAATCAGAGTCAGAAGTACAACGATATTTCAAAAATAATTAATAATAATCAGTGATTAATACGTTACAAAGATTTGTTTGCCACCTTAGGATGTCAAATGGCGGTAAAAATATAGTAAGTTACATTCTTCGCTGTATTATAAAATTTACTAAGAATATTTACAATCACTCAAAATCCTAAGGTGGCCAAGAAATCTTTGTAACGCATTATTCACAGATTATTGTTGTTGAAATGCTTATGTTCCACGTAGTGAATTTTTCGACCATTGAGTTCAATCACATGCGCTGGAATATACTTTATAGGAAAGTTGAGTATAGACCGCGCTATGTCAAACCAGTCAGAATGCTGACCTAAGATGGTGTAATTAATTTAAATATTACTTAAAGCTTTGCATTAAAAATTAAATTGTAAACATTTTTAAGCTTCCTGTTGAATTGGTACTTTCATCCGATGTTCTATTTTGGTCGAGTTAGAATCGAGCTAAAAAATTTTACTTTCCTTTTATAGCAAGAGAAGTAGTAACTATTCCTCCATTTAAAAATTTTCGGTTGTTCTGTGCTATAAACTAATCTGCTAAGTATGCATTGCAGAATGTGATCGTATCAAATTAGTAAATTGTTAGTCATGTATAGAATTCGTTTCATTTCCGAGAGCCGAATAAATCCATAGTTTCTGTGGAATCGTTCATCAAGTCTTCTTTCAACTAGTTCTTTTCATGAGCATTACGGATTCTGTCTCGTGGTACCACTTTCACTTCGTCGAGCAAGTATTCAATGAAGCTCGAACGCTATTGCGGTCTGGCCTCGACGTGTTATCTTCATTCAGCGATTTGGCCTTGTGTGTCGGTGCAGTGGGCATCCATATTGATAACCTCTTTTCTCAATAAAATGATTCATCACGAATCGTTCGAATATTCATCGCAAGTGTGAGCACGCATGCGTATTCAGGTTAGAAAGGCTTGACCAATTACAGAATAGATATACGGGATTGTTAGAAAACGGAAAATAGAACTGTGGAACCCATGCTTTGATTGATTACTGGTATCGATGTCAGTGTTGATATTATGAGTTAATGAATGAAAGCGATGCATTATTACAACGTGGCGATCGTTCATGTGTCGCAATATCATCAGCCGATATCTTTTTCCGGGTTTGATTTGCTAGTTGTTTAATACTGTTCAGTATACCAATCCCGTGTTTTACGATCAATCGTGTCCTTTTAATAGCTTTCTTTCCTGAGTCTTCATTTCTTAAGTTCATTTCGATGTACATTTTTTCCCATTAAATTGAGCGCTCACGAAATAGAGGTATATGGTTTTGTGAAATCCATCTTTAGGTATTTCATTTGCTATCGTAATAACTAACTTTTTCCATTTTCCGTTTAGTGTCAAAGTTGGGCATTTCAATGTTGGCCTCTAGTTTTTGGTCTCTGCGCAGCCATCTTGGGCACTCAATTGTTTCTGTTTACTCCGACGCGAAAGGGGGCGTGACGTCACTTTGCACCTGGTCTATATCGAATGTCTTTTTGTAATTCGATGGGTGGCGCATTAAGGGGGTTCCTCACCCCCACCAATAGTTAGCCCTGGGAAAAAGACATTATTAGTGGAGATTAACTGAGAAAAGTAATGTTTACACCATATTTTTAACCTCGTTGTTTTTCGACCATGATCTTTTCATTTTAAAAAACTCTATTTTAAGGGCAGTCAACACAATAGGTAATCCCTTTCAACTACGGAATTCGTTCGCTGCTTTTGCATTATTAAGGCCGTATTACACGGTACACGGAATGGCGCAATCGGACGTACGTGCGAAGGCGCAATCAAAATTGCGTCGTATAAAGCGGTGAATTGCTAGAACACATGCGAGAATGCGTGGATGCGAGACGGCAAAATAGCCCCTGTTCTAATTTCGTTCATGCATTCGCGCAATTCCGCGCCATTTTAGAAATAAATGCAGCTCTATCCTGCGCAAGTCCGTGTCCCGGGTAAAACGGCCTTTAGGCAAATTGAATCGTAGTTTCTATATATACTTTGCATTATCTAAAGGTGATTTTATGACTTTTACGGAAATGACCGCGGGCTACCAACCTCCATTCCTTTACATCTGTTGTCAACCATATTGTGCTAAAATTCCGCCGAGGAAACTTTATTTGTCTAGTCCGGTTTTTAAAACCAGGTCCTCTAGTCCCTTTAATTATCTTAAGTACATACGTATTTTAGATAAGTATTTGCGATGATCTTGCTCTACTTTAGTATCCCATCATGAATTTCATCAGTGATATATTATAGGTCATATAATGATATCATTTTTATATGCCATCGTGACGTGCTGGAAGAGTAATTTTCCCTCTTCGCGGCTTGAATGTGATGAATAATGAAAATTGTAGGAATTTTCCTTTCAGTTAGTTTCATGGGTTCCTTTTCAACTTTTTAAGTTGCCATTTAATGGTAGATGTACTTATTACCACCAATTTTATTTCTATGCATCTCAATCTAACGTAGCCCTGTGGTTCATAAAATCATCCATTCATAATGTTGTAATTCTAAGATTTCTCCATTTCTCCCTATCCTATGCTAGTTATTTCACCCCCCCTGAGGCTCTTCTCTCCCGTATCCTTCTTGATCTGTTCTAGGTGTACTTATCTCTCGTTGTTGCTTTGGTGGCTTCTCGATCCATATTTCCTTCGCAGTATTTCAATCCCACGATTGGTTCACTGCAGCCCTCGACTTTTTCTTATCCCAACCTGTTTTTTTTACCTCTTTGAGGCTTTTCTTCCCCGTTGATCTGTCCTAGGTACTTGTCTCTGACTTTTCCTTTTATTTTTCCTTCCAGTGCGTTTCCCACGTTACTGCTGTGTCTTATTACCTTGCCAATCCACCCACCGTAAAGTTATTCTTTGGCGTATAGTGATCCATAGTGTTATTTATTTTCCTATTCTTCTGTGTACCTCCTCGTTTCTAACCCCTATTTGTTCACGAATTATTCTTTATCACATTGTTTGGAAAAAAATTGCTTCGTTCAGCATCGTAGTAATTCTTGAATGTTGGTATGCAAGAGGATGATTGAGGATGATTTTAGACCAATGACGCGGTTCAGTTGAAAAATACGATGGAGTAAAACTGCATATAGGGTTGGTTAGCCCGCATTGGGGACGTGAAATAAGGAACGCGTTTGTTATAATTCCGAGCACGTTGATTATGGCTTTCGCCCGAGAACGTGAACGCCGTTTGAGAGACATTTTCCACCTCGTCCTCAAGTATTCTCGCTATGAGTTTCTCTCTGGCTGCGAATCAAAGAATTTGCCTCCATTCATTCCGTATGCCGATATTGAGGGCCGTATTCCAGAACCTTACTTAATCTTGAGTCCTAAATCTTTCTCATTGGTTAAGATCTCAAACTGAGTCTCGCAATGAGTTAATGAGACGAAACTCCAGTGACGTCACCAACTCAGAAAATTAGGAGGTAGATTTCACTTATTTTTTAAATTTGAAAATGATGAGAGACTGGCAATGAGCAATATTTTTCTTTCGTGGTAACTTATTTTTCCCTTCCATCGACAGAAGTCGTTTAGTGCATTGCGATTGTTGGGTATGACCGTATTCGTGAAGCAAGAGGCGCTTGTTACAGCGTGTCATATCTTCTCGCGCACTTGCATTGCGAACCTCTTGATTGCGTGAGATCTGTTTTGCTTATTTTTCGTTCGGAATGGGTTGCGCAAGGCGAGTTGCAAGTCCTTCTATTTTCTTTCACCGTTTCTATGCCACCTGCCTCTAGGCGATAGCACTATTCAGAAAGAATCATCGCCTGCATCATAGAGTCACCTAGACCTGCTTTGTATAGTTGCCATTCCTTGGCTTTAAATAGATTTCATCTAGTAATCGGTAAGGGATTCGAAATATAACATAATTTTCTCAATTAGTATATTACTACTTTTCCTCTTCTATTCTTGACCTTGTTCAATTAACTTTTTATGATGTTTCATGGAGTTTAGGCCAATGACCTAAACTCCATGAAACATCATAAAAAGTAAAAAAAAAAACAACATAATTTTCTCTATCTTTAGAAAAAATTATTCTTACATTGGATTCTGGTTATTCATTTTCTCTAACATATTTAGGTAAAGTAATTATACAGGCAGGTAAAGGACTACTGGGCTTTTTTTGTAATAGCTTGTAATTATCAATGGGTACATTTTGAAAGTAACGATTGTACCTTATGAGGCACCAAACCTCTTAGTATTCGTTTTTAATGGCAAAACCATTTTGTCTGTAGGTCATTAAATTTGAGTATATTTTCATCCGTTGAAGGAGACCAAATTTAGGCGAATTAGTCTCCAAATCTAGGTGAGGTGTTGATTTCCCATAGCTGAAAACATAATTAATCTAAAGATAAGTTTCAAGACTCTTAATGGAGTATTAAAGAGTTACTTGAAAGAGTTTTTCGATACTTAAGGTATTTTACTGAAATTTTATGATTTCGCTCGTTTGAAACGTCATAGGAAGTTTTTAAGTGTTAAATGAAGAATTCTAATTATTGTTACTTGGGTTTCCTGGAAGAATGCTGGCTAAAGGTCATTCACTCACATGGGTCCATGGAAGGAAACCGAAATTTTTCCCTTTCGTGGAAAAGATTGGGTTGCGGTGGAGGACATCGTAAGTAGGTTTTATTTTTGGACTTATTGATCACTTTGACGCGAGAAGAAGCCACGGTGCGGAATTCCACCTTCGTTTCCTCTCAAAATCGATGGAGCGGAACTTCAGTTCCACCTCTTTGAAGAGTTGAATGAGGTTTAACTTTTTTTAGTTTCTTGGAGTGGCTCACGACGACTACTGAATGTAAATACAAGCTTACGAAGGAAATCCCGCCACCATCCCCATCTTCTAAGGATTAAGAAGATGACAAATGAAGTGAATTCCACTTCAGTGAAAATGTAAATGAAAGAACCCCATACCCTTCATTTTAAACTCTTTATCTGAAGGAAGTACATATAATTTAACCATTTTGTGCATTGCCCTAAAAATCATTTGATTTCTACAGATTTCTGTTAGAAATACTTGTTTATTTGTCGAAAATCTCAGAAAACGATATAACTATAAATGCCAACTATAAATGATTTAGGTGATATTGGTAAAAAACAGTGTGTTGATGAAATGTAGTCATCTCATTTCACAAGTATTTCAGTTAACTTCGCAAATTTATGCAGATGTTTAAGTAGGAATACCGTGCGTTTTTAATGTAAAAGGTGCTTTACTTTTCTTAAATAGGAAAGTTTCTATGTCACTTATATTGATTTACTTCTATTCTATGCATATTAGTATTTAGGTTATGGAGAGTTAATTTTGACTGAATCTAGTGGAATACTAAAGACTTCCTGTTTTTTTCCAAAAACATTTTTATTCATCCGACCTTTTGTATTTTCGTGAGGTGACATCTTCTGATAAGAAAATATTTGTGAAACATTGCCAATACGTTTTAGTTGTTCATAAGTATTTTGAATATTTGTATTTCATCATTAGAAATAGTATTTTTATTATGAAGTACTACAATGTTAAACAAGGATTTTTTAATCGCATGCTTTCGTCGTATGAAGCGTTTCCCAATTAAAAGGTGTCAAGGTTTGTTTCTTCTTCCAAATGATAACAAAATATCGCTAAGGAGCTGAAGAATAACCAAAATTTAGCTAGCCAAAACACTTATTACCCTCGCATTACTTATTACCCACGCTAATAGATGACTCATTCCATCATGCGGCTCATTCCTCAATATGCTCTCCGAATGTCCCTTTGCATGGATATTGGAGTAGGATGTAAACATAGATATATAAAAGGTATATAGTTCCGGTATGTAAGGCGCTTAAGGATCGACTACGCCGCCCTCCTGCACTCCTCTCTTTACACGGAGGAAAAAAATACCACCTTGTTATGACACCTGTGATTTGCCGTTTACTGTGAGGCATATGTCATCCGTGTGTGAGCAGTAGAGGTTTTTGGGCGGAAAACACAAAATAGACGAGCAGCTAAAGACCATTTTCAGAAATATTAACGAAGCAAGTCGCGTAGTGCTTTTTTTTTGAAGGATTAAAATGTTATTTATATGGTATGGATGCAACAGTATGTAATGAGTTCCTTATTGGTAAGAAAAAACGAAACTATTAAACATGAGAGACTATGCTAAATGGCCTATTTCTTTGAAGCGCCATTAGAAAAATCATTATTACTACAATGAAAGGAAGGATGGAGAGAAACCCAGAGTTGAAATTAGTCTACTCCAATATTAGTCTACTCTAAAGGCGCCAAGAAGACCACAGCTTTATATCCCATCCGACGGACAGATACGTGAAGTGCCCTCTACGAAGTACTTAAAAGGGATCGGGCAGATCTAGAGATTCCCCGTCACCGCTGGGATTTGAACCCGGGCACACGGAGTGGAGATAAATCCTAATTACCATCTCCATAGGCATGGTTTCTCCCACTCGAGCCTATCCACCCTGATCTAATGCAGTCGATATCAAAACAACGCCAAGTCCTACTCCAACTACCCCCTCTTGTGCTCCCTAAGTGAATTACACGAAAATGCTGGAGCTTATCTTTCGTTACGTGCACACCGCTAATTCACTTCCTTGCCTTGCCCTCAAAATCCCGTAGGCTTATCTCTTCTCCCGCTGTGCTAATGCGAAAGACCTCGTTCAAACACGAAATGTACATCACGTTATTCTTACTTGGACCAGGTGCGCTAAAGAATCTGTCCTAAGCTTCGATCTGTGTTGGCGGCGCTTCTCCGCATTCTGTCCGCGAAAAGAGAGAGAGGATGATCATGTGGCCATTCTACTTGAACCACGAACCTAATGGAGTTAGCAACTTGCGACCGGTACTCTTCTACACTTAATTAAGGGTAATCACACCGAAAATATCGGTGGAATATTTTACAGTCAGCCTCGAGTTGTGTTTTCACTTTTCACCCACCGTGCATGTAAATGGTTAACAAAAGTCTGCCCCCAAAGTGGCAACAAAAATCAAGATTTCAACAGGGCGGATTGGGAGTTCCTTAATGATGCCCCCTTAATGATGGTAACAACTTTGGAAGTAGCGTTTCGTATGCTTATCTTAAGATCACATCAGCCGAAATAATAATAAAGTTATTCTAACATGTTTACGAAATTCTTTTTACGCAGAGCGGCATCTATCAACGAATAAGTGAAACGCGGAATCTCGGGATCGCGTCTAAGGCGTCCTTACGTTTCGGGATCATTTCTAGAAGTTACTCAACCAAACGCCTTCCTTTTAGTATCCCTTAATTGTGAAAGTATAATGAGTTTTCATTTAATTGAATAAAAATATTCAGGTAGTGATAACTTGTTTTTTATATGTACCCTTTTGAATCTGATAATATAACACTGAATTATTGGGATTTGCGGAAAAATATGTCTTCTTAGTTTAAAGTCTCGGTTACATAAGCCGTTACCAATTACATTTAACCATTTTTTCATGATTCATAATTAAATCAGTTTGCTCATTGCTGAGTTATTTATATTATTTTAAATTAAAAAGTATTTTGTTTTTCAGCGTGTGATAATGTAACCAACCCACATTTTATGGTGTATCTCATATCGTATATTTCATTAGTATTTAAAAAAACTTTTGTTGCTGATAGTGTGTCTTTCTTTAAGTGCTGTAAAGTTTAACGTAAATTTATTTTTTACAGGTATGTACAAGATTCTCATGGCTCCACTTTACGACCTAAATGTATTGTCAGGTTATCATCTCTGCCTTTTCTTCCGTAAGTAAATGCCCCTAATGTTTTTTGGGATTGAAAAATACATTGCTCATACAAAATATTGGTCAGTCGAATTAGTCATGCCTTTTGTAATCTTTAAAAGCTAATTTCAAAATTTTCTTGATCCGCATGAGTCGATGGAAACCAATTTTCCATCCTGATATAATTAGAAGCTTTTTAGAATACTATTAACGTACCATTTCTGCCAATTCAATAGTTTATCGCTTTTTATCCAGTTAATATTCATAATTCAATATCAATTGACAAAAAAGTTCCAAGTGAAATAATGTTGCATTGACTTTGATCTGTAGGGTGTATGTTCTATCATCACTGATAACATTTTTGAACTCATCCGACTATCATCCCTACCCATTAGCTTCATCATCCGTTGCTGCCTTCTGAGCCGATGATAAATAATCTTTGATTAGCTTTTCGACAGATTCAAGGGCCAATATTTCGACGGGAAAATTCAAGGAAAAGTACTGGAAGGAGAATGAGAAAGAAACCAGATGCCTTTGTTGAACGTCGCTGAGGAAATCAAGCGAATCAAATTACGCCGTCATCTATCGCGAACTTAGTGATCACTCTGACTTTGAAATTATATCGTCGGATTTAACTCTTACAGATTAAAAAATTCCTCTTTTCGGTAGAAATTTACATTTTCTATTTTACTTTGTATTTGGTCTTATCAAAGTTAATTCCAAAACGTTTGGCTATCAATCTTGCAGTTAATGTTGTGTGCTATGTATTGGATAATATCGACAGATACACTAATTAAGGAGTAAGAATTCCCTTTATGTCACGTCCATTTTAATGGGCTTTATGACTAATAGGGTTAAACAACGTTTATTAGTGGAGCCAAGAGTTGGGTCTAGAACTTCATCAGGACAAATGAACGGCGGTGCATTTTTTGCGAAGGTCATCCAACTGCCCTCGTGAGTATTTTGTAAATGGTAGTAACATAAAGACGACGAATGCAGTGAAGTATTTGGGAGTTACGATAACTTCGTATTTATCGTGGGGGATGCATACAAGAAATATATACCTATGGTAGATCCCTGAAGAAGCTGGGATTCGTCAAGCGTGTCCTGAGAAGATTTTAGCATGAAAAAGTAGAAGAGGTGCTATTTCGCACTCGTCCAGTCACACCTTGATTATAGAGCGTATCTGGAAGAAGTAAGCAGTGGACTTAAAAATATTAACTATCTTTGCTGAAAGTATTCTATTTCGTATGAATGTACATTGAACTCTGTTCAACAAATGTTATTTTGTTTGCTGTTATTTTGTCTGCAACGTTTACCTAAATCGCTCTGAGATGGCACCACGGAGTCTCCAAGATAGTCAAACAGCTAGAGCTTTCGTTTACGAGTAAGTTCTCACATATCAGCACGCTCGCTGTTACTGCTCAAGCACTTGAGATTTCTTCCGCGGGTCTGTTTTTATAGCCTATCTCAGCTTTATTCGCAGAGACGATGCGTGTTATTTTAATTCACGACGTATTTACCTCTGTGAAATGGCACGCTTAAGATTTTATACGTCGCTTTAAAACCAAGTGAACCATTCCTCGACTTAACGCGAATTTGAATTGCTTACACGCGAACATGCGTAGTTTTCATGTTATAGATTCAGCCTCGGTATGAAGGAACTACGTCCCTTTAACGGCGATACAAGCTTCGTGATATTTGCGATGGAGTGTTTTCTTAACCTTTGTGCTTCGTGATATTATTCATATTTTTAACGTATTTTCTTTACTTCACTTGGTGTGTGCCTGATTCAGTGAAATTTTGCAATCGATTTTTTACTTACTTTGCGGTAAGTTAGAACTCTGAACTTTTGAAGAAAGATTAATGTCTGATTGTAATTAATTTTTTTAATAGTTTCAGCTCAATTCGATCAACATTTCTCGAATTTTCAAAAAATAAAATTAAATAAGGAGATAAGTTCCTAGAATTGCCATGAAAGTAACGATGGCACCGCAACCAAAAAAATCAAAAATCGTGGTTTATGCATAGTACATATAATTTTCAAATCGTAAAATGTTGAAGAATATGAATCAAATATTGTATTTCTGAAGATAAAACTTTGTTTTTGTTTCTATCAGGAAATTATTTATGATCCTTTAGAAATTGACTCACGTAGAAATAAAAGTAAACCAAAAAGTAGTTTCAGTTCAAGTGGTCAAACGTGAAAAAAGTTTGTTAATGAAAATTTTTCATTTTTTCTTACATTTATTTTGACTGTTAGGAAGTCAGTATCTTGTCGCAATCTAGGTTGGTTTATTAGAGGAACAAATATTGTTTACATTAATGTTAGCAGATGTGCTAAGATTATTTTATTACCATCCTATCTTTTTTTGTTGCTGTTTATGTTTTTGGATATCCACAAATGCTCATAGCTGTCAACAATTACCCCTACACGTTTTATGTGAGTAACAGTTAAAGTTCATCAGTTTTTGAACTAAAACTAATTATCCGAATCCTTTTTGGTGGTCTGTAAAGTTCGCTGCTAGTTTCAGTGAATCGTTATCGAAGATTACCTCGACAGTTAGCTCGTTTGAATTTTGATCTATTTTTATATCCACCAGTGAAATAAATCTTCAGAATCTGTGTGCATTTAACATTTAAAATGAATGAAGATGGATCGTGGAATCGAATTGGTAATGTTCTCCTGAAGCTCTGAAATGCCGAATTTTGTTTTTTGTTTTGTTGCCATTGTTTCTTCAAAGTCATTGCTATTTATGGTTACTTACTCAGGAATTGCGTTTGTTACCTATAAAGTAAAAGGCATATTTACCATTTTTAATACTTTTCTTGTATTTAATCGATTCCACTACCGCATATAACTTCCTAGTTTCATGGGAATTTTTGTAGCGCATTCAGTCTTATAAATTGCAGGCACTAGCAAAAATGGACATCCAAGAAATATTTTTTCCGATCAATGTATGAGGTGTAAGACTAGCCAGCAGTTACAAAAAAACACTTATCTACCCGACTGGATCTTTCGGGAAGCTGAAAAGGCTATGCTTTTCTTTCATCCCGAATTTATTTTTGCAGTTTATTGTGGAGCACCAAACTAAACAACTTCTTTTCCTTTCTTTCTTCTCCCGATATATTTCCCGGAGGCACAACCAGTATTACCACCTAGTAAAAATTCTTGCAATTTGACACAAAATAAAGCCCAGACGTATATGGAGGGCTGAGAAACATATTGGGTGCTTTCCATTCATGCGACTCACGGGAACTGTTTATAACCCTCCAACTCCTGCGCGAAATCGTTTGTTGACTTGTATCACTAGAGTCGGCGACATTCATTGAATGGAACACGAAAACCGCGACGCAAGTTGACTTGTGTCGATGAATGGAAATCACCCATTGATGTTTATCAATTTTTATTGATTTTGAGATATTCATGGCAACCGATTCCAAAATAGCCCAAAATAGTCTTGTCTACCTTGAAATATTATGGTGCAAGGCATAGTTACACTACGGACCGCCAGGGAGCAGCACACACTAGGAGCCCTCAGCACAGTTCCAAATTCTTTGCTAATTACTTAATTATTTAAAAAACTATGAGTTTTTACCTGCACCAATAAGTTCCTTAGCCTCCATATCTTGCTTGTTTGCTGCTAAGCGACCATAACTTGCTTCCATCATGGCCAAATGCGCATCGCGTGTTCTCCGGCGTGCTTAAAACTTATCGCTAAGCATTGTGTTGGCGTTCACGGAGGTTTGTTGTCCCTAACTTTCCCATTTGAGACGACTGTGCCTCCGATTCCTCGGGACTTGTGCCAACATCGATCTTGGTGGGCGTCTTGGGTGAAAGTGGATCGAATGCGATGTCGTTTTCGTGTTTTTAAAATGTTGAAACCGGGAGCTGCTGGCTGCCACTTCAACTGCGAATCAGTCACAGTCATTGTCATAGTAGTTCATGGAATGTTTGGTCAATCTTGCTTGACTGTATAAAGGGAAAATAAATCTTTTCACGTGGCTTGAATTTAGATATTTGCTCACCGTTCCTCTCGCATTCAATGGTAGCGAGCTGTGATATCTTAAAACAGTCTATTAAGCCTTAAGCCGTTTGTTTTCGCTCAGAGAATTCGAGTATCGGTTAAAGATCGTGAATGTGACTTTGTTACCATTCTTTTGTTGTGAAATCTTCAGACTTATTGGGCCTGTCAGAAGAAAATACATATGAAGTTTTACAATGGAATACTTAAAAGTGGGCGTGCGAGACAACTTTGAGGTAACTTCGTACTTTCCTAGAGAACGGTACTTCCGCAGAAGTCCGTAGTGACTTTGACTGAATTTGATGAACACGGTGTACTCATTATAAGATACAGTTTCCGGCGTAATTATGTAGAAACCTTGAAAATGTCATTATGTGTTGAAATCTAGATCGGTCGAAATAGAGTGGAAACAGGAGTCAAGAATGAAAATAAATGATCTCATTATGCTAAGTGTTCTCAATGCATATGCGCGTTATACATGATGCGGCCTTATTGCGCATATCTGAATAATATAAATTTGGAACTAATTGGCGGTTTTTGGCGCGATTTCATGGAATCGATTCATCATGAAAAAGACATTACCAAAGTTGGAATTAGCGATTAAATCAAATTTACGATTGAAATTAACAATTTTAAATGTATTTACAATTTAATTCGATCGTTACTTTTTATAAAAGTTTACTTCTATTGGTTAGAATTTACATGTATTGATTCAGCACTAATTTCCTTTAATTTTATTCGTTAAATTTGGGTGAATGTCACTCTGTTTGACTTTTGTCATGAAGATCATCCAAATGACTAAGAGGAAAATAGAACTGGATCTGAGCTAGTGCAGTATAGCGGGGTACAAAGTGCAAAGACCGTTTTACACGAGGCACGTACTTGCACAATCTGAAGTGTGTACGAAGGCGCAGTCAAAATTGCGTCGTGTAAAGAGGTGAATTGCTAGAGCACATGTGAGAATGCGTGGACGTGAGATTGCAAAATAGCCCCTGTTCTAATTTCGTTCATACATTCGCACAATTCTACGCCATTTTCGAAATTAATGCAGTTCTAACTTGGGAAATTCCGTGCCCATTGTTAAATGATCTTAAGATTGTAATTTATTTATTATTTAAAATCAAAAACAGCACTAAGGCCTTTTAATAATAAATAATAAATTATTTAACTATGATAAAAAGAAGTGTGAAATTAATCTCATAAATAACAATGATGTTTAAAAAAATGCAACATTTACAAAAAGGTGAGTATCAGAATGAAAGGCTTTGCAGTTGTTTCTCGAAACTGGAGAGAAGAAGACTATTCGACGGGGGATTGAAAAGAGAAGGTAAACGGTATAAAAGAGATATTTGCGAAATTCATAGTGGGAATTTGGGCTGGCGTAAAGTTTCTGTATCGTGGGTCGTGCGGGCTGGAATGTGTAGTGAAAGAATGAGGGGAGATAAATCCGTCTGAAAGACCCATTCATAATGAATAAGCCAAGACGAATGTAGTTCAAGACAAAAGTGGGGTCGAGTGGATTGGTCGCTCAAGTTTCGGAACGCACCCTCCGACATGACTTCACGTTGAGTAAATTTATTTTCACGATTGTGACGCTGTTAGTGAGCTCTCAAGCTATAGTTGATATACTTTTATCCAGTGTAATACTGGTATTCCTATATCATCACAATGTGAAAGGATGTTTTGTTCTGTATGACTTTTTATGTATTTTTTTATGAACAGGAGAGGAGGGTGTTCGATTCGATTTTTTAAAAGTGAAATGTTCCGTTGAACTGGAACTGTTATAATAGTTTGATGAATTTTTAAGTTGAATTTAAGTAAATAAATCTTGAATTGGATGTTTGCATTTATTCAATCGAAGTGCGAAAACAGTTTCAAAGGTTCGTTTATCATTTTTTCTTAAAGTAACTAATAAAAATAACTTTCAACGTGAAATTTAGTTTTTCTAATATTCATCGGTTATTTTTTCAGTAAAGTAACTTTTGATTGTAACTTTTCATTCTTTACCGAGGTCACCTGCAATTTAAATCAGCTTATTTTTTGGTAACTTTAGCAAATCCGAACATTACTAACTTTAATGGTCCACGCAAATAACCTCCCGGATGTGGAAGTGAGACTTCACAAAATTATATGGAGCCTTACCATGTAAACCGTGTCGTTTCAATATTTTTTTTGTGTGGAGCAAAGACGATTCCGAAGTGCACAAACGGAATATGAAAACGTGCTATTGTGCCTCCTGAGACATCCTCGAGATAGCAACCTCGTCCCCGATATGTGCCATTCAGCCGAAACACTTGGGTCTCCATGCAGAGAGCGTGACGTCACTCACGCACGGCGATTACGTATAGGCCTGTGTCGACACCGCAGGCGGCGTCTCCCGGTAAAGCGGTCGACGCTAGGGCAGGCGCGCCCCAACATAGTGATCCTCTGCTCAAATGTGTCGCTCCATAAGAGGCGCGCGAATTTTAGGTGCGATCCCAATGCCCCCCGGCGGATTGAAGTCGAGGTCTTCTTCGAGATTGGGAAATACGAGAAACGCCAGCGTGGTCGATAAGCGTCATCATCGTCAATAGTCATCAATTTGTTTGACGCAGCTCTCCACTCAATTCTCCTACCGGCTAATCTGTCAACATCTACCTACTTAATTCTTCTCCATTACATACTTCATCACCTGATCTATGGCGGTCACCAGTGGCGGATCCAGGATACGGACAATATACTAAGTGGGGGTTAAAATTCCACCAGTGGTGGGAGTGGGAAAAAAATACCATTCTATCTGGTGTAAATTGGATACCCCAGAGGCCTAGAGCAAGATATCCGAGGCCTACCTCTAGCTTAAGATGATGAAAATGAGTTGAACGTGTTCTTATTGAACTCTCTGTTTGGAGTATTTAACGTTAGGTGAATGTGGCTTTGTATATTCTTTTGATGTTTTCAGTAATTACGCCACCGATGATCTAACCTTTTTTTCACGTCTCTAATCACGTAAGGCACTGATTACACGGCCGTAAACGTCCATGCATTCACGCGCGTGCAACTCGAGTATGTGTGTATGTAAGGACTTCGACTCTAATTCGTAGTTGCTTGAAGACCCGTTGTTTCATCAGTTTATAATAACCATCCTTAGTCGGAAATCGTGACATTTGAGAGAAGTTTGAAGCAGCTGTCCTACCCGCTCTCCTACCCGCTAGCCTATACAGTGGTTCGTATTTCTTCTCTTTTGCATCCTTAATAACACCCTTTATGAAATTCATGCGGGGCCATTCCTTGCCCTTCAACCCTTCCACCTGCATTACAACGATTATAGGGTGGTTTCCTATTATTTCTTTATTGCCTAAATCGAAATATTATTACCCCTGGAATACGTATTTCACGCATTTAGATTTTCAAATGACGATAACTATTTTTCGCGATTTAATGAAAAGTGAAAATTTTCAAGCGCGCGAAAACGCGAATAAATAATTAATAAAAAAAACTAAATAATTTTTACATTATGAATGCACTAATGGTGTGTAACTAATCGCAATCAGTGCCTTTCGTTTTCTTTGATGAAGGAAACAACCCTATTTCATCAGGCTACCCTGTCTTATGATGTGCTCGATTAAATAGATTAAATAGGTCGGTCTTCTATCCAAGGATTTCCAATATTTTATTTATTTCCATACCACTGAATACAGCACGTATTGGCCACTTAACATCGAGGTGCTCAATAAATTTAACGATTATACGTGCACGAACAACGATGTCCTGGATTGGGGCAACCTTCCCAGGCGGGATTCGTACCCGCGACCTCCTGTTAGACTGACACGCCGCCACCGAGGTCGGAAACTATCATCTATAAGGATATTACAGTCATGGGGACTGCTTACGTAGAGGAAGCACCAGTTACTACTGTGGAAGCTTGATTTTATTACTTTTTAATCAATAATTTTTTTATAACTAGGTGTTAGTCTTTAAATTAGGAACTTAAAATAATATATAAATATGATACTATTAAAAAGTATCGAAGTTATTTTGTGACTTATAAAATTCGTATGTATCGTAGTGATCCCGTAAGATTAACCAGGAAAGCTGTGAAAATTCCGTGGAAAACCTGTGATTATGCATAGATTTGTCTTGCATATGCATAGATGTCTTCTTTGGTTGGCTGGACACTTGAAAAGTTATAGATTAGGGAGACCACGTTATAAGGATAATAAATTTCGGTTAGCAGCCCTAACTGTAACTTATTTCTCCGAGAAATTCGGATCGCTCTATCTGTCAGCGATACTTGTGGCAACTGAAGCAAACCCATTTAAATGTCGGGGATCGGGTTGGCGTGGTGGCTAAGGTGTTGGTATGCCACCTCGTGAGCTCGGGTTCAATTCCCGGCGGTGTCGGTGAATTTTCATAGACCTCCCGATCCCTGCTTGAATGTTTTGTGGAGGACCTGACAAGCGCAACACTCCGTCCGTCGAATGGGATGTTAAGCCGTGGTCCCCTTGGCGCCTTTCGTTAGAGTGGGCTAATGCCGACGCCGGGTTTCTCTCCACCCTTCCTTATCTACCCTTTCCTCATGGTGCAAATGGCCTCATCTTTCGGTCGCCACCTTCAAATACCATACCATTGAAATGTCCTCCCATATTTGGCTTTCTTTCTTGGCTTCGACTTGGCCATGCAGTGAAAGATAATGCTCGTCTGTTGGTAGTAACTAGGTGCTTCAATGCTGGGCTTCGTGATGTTTACCGTGTCCTTGGATATGAGCGCGAAAATTGGTGCTGAAAATGTAATCACCGAATGGTTATAAAGATATTTAATAGCTCGAAAAATATCTTGCAGCCGAAAATGAAACTTTTCACCGTATATGAGCCTTAATTTGTGTGAATGGTCGCCCTTGGGTCGCCCAACTGTCCCTTTTAATTTTTTTTGGGGATGGTGTTAGTATAAGGCGGCAGCTGAAGTGAAATGTTAGAGTTACTACAACCTCGAGCGTATCGTGGGGAACACATGGAAGAGCCCTAAAAGAAGTTACCATTCGGCAAGCGTGTTGTGGGAAGATTTTCGGGTGAAAAAAATTAAAGAGAGTTGCTGTACCACAATCCTCCGGCCACACCTTGATAATGAAGCGAGCATGCGGCGCAGAAAGACTTAATCAGTGAACTTGATAAAACACAAAGGAAAGCTGCGCTAATCGTGAAAAACTGCTGTAAAACGAATTAGGCTCGGAGCAGCTAGAGGTTCGGAGGCTGCGAGCTGGGCTTAGACTGCTCGCGAGGACAATTAAGAATAGATTATTACGTAGCGGTAGGGAGGACATTATATTCAGGGAAAATGTTTCGTTTCGACCCGAAGGGAGACGAAAATACGAGGCCTAGGTTTAGTTTGTTCCCGCACGAAATTAAAATCACCAAGGAGTTCAGTTTCGACTCGGGACGAAACTTTACTCCTGGGAACGAAACTAAATAAATCGAAACTCCGCTGCTCATAGTTAAGTTTTGATCCCAGAAGTCGAGTGGAGGGGGATAAGAGGGAAGAGTTTCCTCCCATTACGTTCGATATGCGTGTAGATAGGTTAAAACATCGAGCTTAAAAATTGAATGGCCGGTTTGCGTTCACCGCTCTCCCGTTAGTGGTAAAGATATGAGTGCCCCATGCATCTAATGGCGGTAGACCGAGCATTCAACCATTCTTCGTACACGGTGTTTGGGTCGTAACTAAACTGTTCGAAAGTGAAGCACGTGGTCCCTCCGGTGCGAAACATTATCTAATTTTCTTTTCGTCCTGGAGATTTAGTTTAGTTTTGATCAGGGTTGATAAAAATCATGAATTTTATCAAAAAAATCATTTTTTTTGATTTTTTTTATTTAAATCGGATTTTATTGATTTAAATTAGATTTTTATGATTCTCCATTCATCAAAAATTCAATTATTTGCAAAACTAACTATTTGGGCAGCATATTGGAGAATGATTGTTTGCAGAAACAACAAGAGGCAACATACTCTAAACTCAATACAACATTTAGTCAATCAGGGGAGAGAACTATGAAAATGCCAATGGTATCAAATTAAAAATTACACCAGCATAATATAAAATTGCCATTGGAAGTATCAAATGTAAGTACTATATTCTGCGGTTCTAAAGCATATGAAGTTTAGAAAAATTCTGTAATTGCAACTTTGTATGGTGCTACGCTTAGAAGTTAAATCAGAAAACAATTTTTTTTCAACGGATACACTAGTATTCTAACCAAAGCCATTTTTTAAAATTTTCATGTTACATGCATTCCTACAGTATCATTTCTATTTAAGAGCCACCATTGTGATGATAACTGTCGATTCATTGTATTAATTAAGAAATTAAAATTAAAATTATGCACTTACAGCTTCCTTTTCTTGACTCTTTAAAAATCAAACATATAGATCTCATTATGATTTAAATCATGATTTAAATCAAAGTGATTTAAATCAATCAACCCTGGTTTTGATCCGAAGTAGTTTTGACTCCGGTTTCTTTTCGGCCCTTAGTTTAGCTCCCTGGGTTTGATTCCATTTCGTTTGGTTTCTGCATTTCGCTCCTAGGAACTAAACTATTGAAATTTTACTGGTTATGACTTCATTTTAGTTTCTATCGCCATCCCTGATTACATTAGATCCTAAGTATATTTCCAGTTCAGACGGGAACGATAAATTAAGAGATATTTTGCTTCACGTATAGGTATGTTAATTCGTTTTTCCTCCGAACATCTAAAGGAGGTGGAACTTCGTACGTGCATTTTTACGTACTTTTTTTGTTAACAGATGGTGTCGTAACACAAATAGGTGATCGCCACGATAATATTATTTAATATTATACTAGTAGTGATTGATATTTTTTGTGAAGATTTGCATCGTTTTATATTCGCTGAAAATCTCGGATTATGTTGGAAGACGTACGGATGACGAGAATTCTCGTCATTTTTTTCCCGGGCGTTCCGGACGGATGACGAAGATTCTCGTCATTTAAGCGCGTCAACCTAAACAATTTTAAAGCGTGCAATACGTATTCGTTAGTACGTTTTCAGTTGTTGTTCGTTATTCATTATAACAATGTAGTGTTTATGATCTTGGAGTATAGGTCATGATTTAAATTAAATACACAATTGGCCAACGTTTCTGAGATTTATTCTCCTTCCTCAGGGCTCTGTGATAGAAAATTTTCGTTACTGAGTTTCGTTTTTCTATCACAGAGCCCTGAGGAAGGAGAATAAATCTCAGAAACGTTGGCCAATTGTGTATTTAATTTAAATCATGACCTATACTCCAAGATCATAAACACTACATTGTTATAATAAAAAGGAAGGTCAGGAGAAGAAACTGTATGTTATTCATTATGAATTGATGCACCATACAGTTTGATTGGGTAAAGTTATATTCTAAACATTAGTTTTTTAACCATGTATAAACCAAAGACATTACGCCCTAATAGGCACATATTTCCAATCTCGGCGTTCCTTGGAATTCAAATACCCCGGTACGCAACGTGTTAAGATTTGAATAAAAGTGAGTTTGTTGTCATTTCGAGGTGGGCTCCTTTCGGACATGCTTTCCTAAATAGCTCTGTGAAGCCGGCAGCGGAACCGTCGCAAGAATTGAATAACCAGGACCAAAGTCATTGCAAAATGAGAATCTTGATTTTAAGTATGTCGATTGCCATGATAAAAACACAAATGGTAATTTCCACACTAATTAATTCACCACTCAACGCCCGACCATGGTTTCAACTCTTTGTGTCATTTTCAAGGTGCTTGAAAATTTATCCTTGAAAATGACACAAAGTGTTGAAACCATGGTCGATCGTTGAGTGGTGAATTAAATAGCGTGGAAATTACCATTTGTGTTTTATCATGGATATAGCAATATTCCACAAAATAAAGCCTGAAACGATTTTATATGCCGATTGATTTGTGTTGTACACCTATTGAGGCGGCTTACGGCGTAGCATATAGGTGTAGATGAATTTACGTTCTGGATGTTAAAGTGATCCTATCACAAGCGACTGTCCTAACGTGACCGAACCAGACGTGTATATCGTGTTTGAAAGTCTTAAAGATTAGCTTTGTCTAAAGAGGCGGTGAGGCGGAATGAGATCGTGTTAATCACGTGGTCGACGTGAATTGAGGAATGATTTGCACGCGAGTCACATCTCATTGTCTATCGAATGAGGAGGTATGTCGTCGAAAGCGCTCGCTGAAACAGTCGCCATAGCCAGCCAGGAACGAATTTGCTTGGAATTACGAGAGAGACTACAGAGCTCAATGCGAAGGAATGATAACGTTCCCCCGATTGAAGTCAAGAAATAACGCAGTGGGTCATCTTGGGACTCCACTGCATTGCACTCCATTAAAACACCGGTTTTAGCTTTAAATGTGAGCTATTTTTGAAGTTTTCCCTTGTTTTTCTATTTTCATATCGGCATCATTTTAAGAGTTCCCTATAACGAAAACATTGACGGCGGCCATTTAACGTGTACTCGAATATTATCATTTTGTTGTGTATGATGCATATATTACCAAGTACTGGGTTCTTCAAATTCCTATTTGTAATATTCTTCATAATCTATGTTGCTAAGCATAGTTTTTCTATTGAGAAACAGCTTCTTTTGACTTATTGTTAAGCCACGTGGCGGGCGACCTCTGCTGACAATGCATTAAATCTAACCACAGGGCTAAATTAGATTGATTCTCCATTAGAGACAACTATAGTCTCATGAAAAAAAGTACATGATGTTTTTATCCAACGGGATTACATACAGGACGCACCAGTCCATTCAGGCCGTTTTACATGGGGCACGTTATTGCGCAATCTGACGTACGTACGAAGGCGCAGTAAAAATTGCGTCATGCAAAGCGGTGAATTGCTAGAACGCATCCAAGAATGCGTGGAAGTGAGACTGCAAAATAGCCCCTGCTCTAATTCCGAGCTCGCATTCTCGCAATTTCAATAATTTTTTCCATTTTTTTGTGTCAGTGCATTTACCTACACGAAACAGACCACTATTTCAACTACTTTGCGCGCTCAATTTCGTTTGTTACTTTTTCTAGCATGCAACACGCTACTCGCGTACTCAACAGACGACGAAATTTCGCGAATGAATGCTTGATTGCGAGTACCGTGTAAAGCGGTAACGACTTCCTTGTGTAGGCTTCCGCGGTGTGGCGAGGATTCAGCGTGGAGGTTTTCGGGGTTACTACCGCGTAGATTCATCTCTGCAGACGACAGTTTCGCCGGCATTGCAGCAGGCTTCTTCAGGTCAATGAAATGGTGATACGTGGTATCGTGCAGACGTCTATCGTCCTGTCGTCTGCAGAGATGAATCTACGCAGTAGTAACCCCGAAAACCTGCACGCTGAATCCGGTAACGACTGCGTCTACGCCGTACTTATTGCACGCAAGATTGAGAAATGAATGCAGTGCTAAACTGCGCAATGATGTACCCCGTGTAAAACGACTTTTCCGTTTAATCTTCATTTTTGTTGTCTTTTTCCGCATTTTAATCGGTTTTCAAAAATGGCCGCTACGCAGTGGTGAATGCATAGCGGTTTTATTCTCAATATAATATATATTATTTTTACAGTCGTGAGGAATAACATTGAGTAGTAATGGCTGAGGTAGATCATGAGTAAAAATTTCGGTTGAAAGCTTATTTCTCCTGAAAATTCGGATCGCTCTGCCCATCAGCGACGCGAGTGGGGACTTTAGGAAATCAATTTCAACACGCGGTGGGTGACTACACATCTAGGGATGGATTGGAGAATTCTCTATTATGGCATTCGTGTGTTTAGCACACGAATGTGTGTACAAATTAAATCCGCTACTATTCCGTGGTTCTTGAACTTCGCCTGAGGCACCCTTGGCGTGAAAACGCCTACAAGTTGGTCTTCGCCCTAGACGTTCTCGGTGATTCCACCGCGCCGTGTTATTAACTTTTGGATGACACTTGCGGAATGTGTCCCTCGCTTGAATAAGTTCCGCGGATACCCGAATACATGCCCGCTGCCTCAATTTCGGTTAGCCTTCCTTGCCCCATCCTCCCTCTCTGAGTGAAAATGTTTGCGCGTAATTAAAACTTCTCCCCCGCTGTAATGAGCTTCAGAAAAATCCCGGGTCCATACGTCACGGTGGTGCAAACAGCTTCAAAATCCACCGTTGGCTCCCAAACTTTTGATGTAGTCAACCGTACTAATAAAAAACATTATTGAACATGCACTGTATTACTTCATTAAGGGCCGTATCGTTAGTCGCTACTGATGTGGGCTTCTCTTTGACCACGAGTTTCGTAAAATATTCTGTAATACTTTCTCAGCGAAATATTTAGGCGAAGTCTTCTCGGTATTAAAACCGGTTTAATAAGAGATGAGTTTCTGGAGTAACCTGACTGCTGTAACTGTTAATTGTTACATGTCTACGACTTTTGTTTTGCTAAACTTATTTATTCACTCTGATGACAATGGACAAGTCGTCCGTTTAAATGTAGATGATATACAACGAGTTAAATCGATTTAAAATCTCCATAAGACTACGCAGACGAGTTTCGTATTGAGTCGATGAGGAGGTGAAGGTCAACTTTAAGTAGGAGGACACAGTCCACCTTTTTCTGGACTAGGGTTTTCTCCAGGCTGCGTTTTTCATTTTTTTGTGGAATCTCTTCATTTGTCACCTTGTCGACCCATCCAGCTTCTACATGAGATACGGAGACAGAAGGTATGGATGGAGCGAGTGCTGATGGGGGAGAGGATGCTGAAAACAGTGTTAGAGGGTAGAATGTTGGATAAACGAGGGAGAGGAAGATATAAATAGAATGAAAGGGAGTAGGCTTTATTGTGAATTTAAGAGGGATGTCCATCTAGTCAGGAGAGACTGTCAGAATATTTCTTAAATATTGAAGTAAACACTAACAATTTTCCTTTATTATTAAGTTTATTCCGACCTAGGATGCGATGTCACTAAATAATCTTCAAGGTACGCAATAGGAACCATTTGTACCTTGAAGATTGTATATGTATAATTTTAGTAAATTTAGTGGTATAGTTACATCAAAACCTAGGTTGGAGTCAATTTTACAATCGTGGAATATTGCATGTATTTATTTCATTGTTGAAAAATTCCGATCCATCACTCATTGTCAGTGATCCAAAGAACAAGGGATTCCCGTGAGCCGCTTTTGATATATTTGACGGTAAGAACAGGATAATTTAACATGGGCTCTTATGGAGAAATACGGTTTTTTCGAGCTAGCGAAGCTGTTTGTAACATGAAGTTGTTGAGACGGTATACATTAGAAGCAAAATTTTGTGAAAAATCTAAATATATTCGGGGGATTATGATTTCATGATGAAATCAGAAAGATATTAGTGAAAAACTGCCTGAAACTGGCTAGATGGCCTCCGGGATCTCCGGTAACAACATTTAAAAACGATAGCTTCTCTTTAGTTTAGTAACTGGTTTCCCGGCTTTTAAATACACCTACACCGAGGTCTTATATATCTTTTGTTCATAATTACAGTGGTGTAACTAGGAATATGATTTGGGGGGTGGGGGGGTGATATGGTGAACTCCTTCCCCCAGGAAACTTTTTCCGGGGAATTTTTTGAAAAATGGCATGCCTGGAAATACATGTTACATCATTTTGGCACTAAACATTTAACTTTAAGCTGATGCAGTTATTATATGTCGAAACTATACAATAGTTAATTTTTTTTTAATTTCTATGAGGCTTTGGGGGGAATCTATCACCTTATCACACCCATAGTTACGCCACTGTATAAATAAATATATTTATTTAGGATTTATAACTTAGATTGTGAATATTTAGCCTAGGTATGTCTCAACAGCTCAGTGTACTAAGGTTGGAAGCAGTTTAGAAAATAGTAAAGTTGACTACTGTGAAAACCCCTTTAAAAAATCATTTATAAGTTTGAACTGTGCTTATGTGCATAATATCGCTAACGTTTCATTCCTAACAATGCTTTCTTTTGTTTAATTTTTTTTGCGAGACTTTTGCGTAAAAAAAGGTAATCCGAGTACATAATTTTGGCTTCAGCAGATGTCGCTCCAACTACCTTAATCCTTTGATAATATCGCAATGGAAAATGTAAAGCAAATGATGGATGAGCACGTTGTCTGTTCTTTCTGTTCTTTGGGTTGGGTAAGGCACGGCCTTGGGCGATTGTGTTTGGCATTCGGTTGATTGTGATGCGTGCCCAATGGGTTTTGAACGCGAGTGTGCGGCGACAAAGAGTCCCGAAGAGAGAGAGAAAGGGATGTTGGGAATGGGCGCCTTGACGTTGGTGCCACAGAGATAAGACTCGATTGATGCGCCTTATAAATGTGTTGGGGTGAACTTGAAAGGCGAGGAATGCAAGTCGCCGTCTCGGAATGTCTGCTTGGAAGTCGCAATCTTGATCCCAGAGAAGAATTTTCGGCTTTTTCCTTCATGCTATGCTACAGAATGACACATTTCAAGCCACTATGAATGATTCCAATTGTGTTGCCTTGTTATTAAATAGTGCGAAATGAGATGGATGGAATTATTTCCCGAAATATTTGTGAGGAATATATATCTAAACCGAATAAGTAGAAATTATATGAGTCGGAAAGGACTTGGAGGGTGATTTGTTACCAGTTGAGTGTAGTGATAGTAAAATTGCGTTTAATAAACGAAGTATATAATGAGTAATGAGACTTGTTAAACAAATGTTGACCTCAGGTGTCAGTCATGTACTCCAAATACAGTACCTTCCTATGCCCAAGTTTCAGAAATTTTTAGCCGAATTTTATTGTCCTTATGTGATGAAATGGCGGATGATAATTTTACTCAACTCTTGGCATAAAATAGAGCGCGACATGTCGCAATGAATACCTCTACCTCTCTGTCATATCATTTGTGTGGAACCCTCTTCTTTAAAATCCTACGATAGAGATTGTTAGGAGACCCCCATGAGTACTTTTCTTATGTAATCCTCTTAAGGCGTTGGAATTTTTTTTCTTGAATGCACGGGAGCACTCGAGTGATGGATGAGTTGTAGTCGATAGTAAAAATAAGGGTTGCGGCGTGCATTAGTTTTTTCGTCGAGATCAAGCTTGTTAAATGAGAGCCATTGCCGCAGCATTCGTATGACTTCTTGCAAAGAAGCTTGAACATGACCCCAGCCAGAAGAGCGGCCCACAACGGTCTTTGCCTTTGTCCCGTCTTTTTTCTTCTAACTCTTTCTGGGCTTCCTCCCTCACGGGCAATATCTTTTTCTGCTCGTTTGTCGCCTTCCCGTGGATGTCGGAGCCCCGTACTCGTTTTAAGACCTCGAAGTGTCGGCATCACGAGTCTTACCGTATTTTTGACTTTGCTAGTGCTTTGACATGTCTAGCGTGTAAGAAGCTTACCGGCTGGACGGTAGATAACTTTCGCACTCAAAAAATCAGTGACGCAGGCAAAAAGTATTCTAATTTTTCAGATCTGCGCCTTCAAACGTCAGAATACCCCCTTGTAAAATGAACTTAAATGGCTCGGTGTTAAAACCTGGAGGAAATTAAAGCGATATAAGCTGGCGAGATGTACTGTAAGTATTGAAATAACAGAGATATGGCACTTTTCTACTGGTTCATTATCGAAAGAAGGACGCGTTTCCACCGTCAGGTCATTATCTGATATAATAAACCAGTGGAAAAGTGCCATGTCTCTGTTCTTTCAGTACTTACTATAGGAAAATTTCCTATGATTTTACTTGTCTAATATTGATCTAACGGTCGAAACGCGTCGTACTTTGAATAGTAAACCTGTGGAACCATCTCACTGTTCTTTCAATAATTCCGAAGGAAATATTTCCTCTGATTGTACTTGTACGTTGTTTAAAGAAAAATACCCTGCATATTTACACATGAATATGTGCACTCGATGTGTCCCTGGGTAACTTTTTTTGGTTTTTCCTGGTTATCGCCCAACGAAGTCCCAAAATCTTTATTGGTCTTTGCGTGTTATTTCTGGAACACTCTACCCAAAAACATAAAAAATATTTTGTTGCTGCTAGTTTTAAGATGAAATATTATGACATGCTTTCTGAGCACTGAATGATGTAATTTTTTGCTCGCAGTAATTGTGTTTGGGTATTTAATTATAGTATTTTAGCGCATTTCTTCCGTTGCTAACTTTAAAAAAGTTTGCAGAAGAATTTTTTTAAATAATCTCCTAAATAATATGTAATCAGCCTCTTAAATTGTGAATATTGTAGTAATTTATGCCTATTTTTCCAGTGTTTTAGTTCCAAATTGGAGATAAATCTATTTATGCTGCTCAAAAATGTAAATGAATTTTTTTGTTTTTAAGGGATATGGCCCCAGAGTGATTAATAAATTTCGTTCATTCAATAAGAGCGTACTCAAGGTCACATTTTTGATTGCAGAAACCGCAGCCTTTATTTTCCAATGTAATCCTAGGTAAGTTTGTATGTGATCTTCTTCATGAAATCATTGTACACATAGTTTGCATAGTTTGCATCTTTCATGAGCGTATTATAAATATGTACCAGCCATCACTGTTCGTCCTGGGGCCGTATTCTGTAACTCCATCGGTGCGGCACCGATTCGTCGGGTGCGACGTCACACCGACTCCCGGTAAGAAGTCGTGCGATTCTGTACGAACCCGGTCGGTGCGGCGCCGACGAGAGCACGGGAGATCGTCGGTAGCCGTACCGACAGCAAAAAGGTGTCGATACGGCCACCGACTAGTGGGTGTCATGAATTCCCCGGTGCGCATTGTACGTTTTATTTTGTTTTTACCTCATCACCGAGTAAATAATGAGGTTTTCTGCAA
Organism: Ischnura elegans; assembly: GCF_921293095.1. Taxonomy (NCBI): domain Eukaryota; kingdom Metazoa; phylum Arthropoda; class Insecta; order Odonata; family Coenagrionidae; genus Ischnura; species Ischnura elegans. The sequence goes on from NC_060256.1 coordinate 19,072,087, forward strand.
TGTTATCTTTTTCTTCCCCTTCGAATACGCCTCTATAATTCACTGTGTTATCATCTATATTAATTACCTTGACAGAAATATAAGATAATGGTTAATAAACATGAGGTTTGCTTACATATAATGACTTTCTCTCATTTATGTTACCACTTTCACTCGCTTGTAATAGGCTTTATTTCTCTCTATCATCATTTATTTGCTCCTTTGACATAAAAAATATATTTTTGATTAAATATGAGTTTTGCCGCATTGTTATCACTTTATATCACTCTGAATAGGCGACTGTTATTTCACTCAATCATCAATTGGCGTTTCTCTCGGCATAGAAATAAGATCTTTTTATTTAAGTATGAAGTTTGCCACAACGGTATCAGTTTCTTTCATTTGTAACAGGCAACTATATTTCATTTCATCGTCAGCCATTGATTCCCTTGACGATAAAAGAAGATATTTGTTAATAAGTATGAGGTTTACCGCAATATTATCATTTTCTCTCACTTGGAATGCGCAACTTATACATATGTATTTCACCCAATCACAATTTTTTTACTTCCTCGTCATTACACTTCTTTTAATTACACCCAGCTCCATATTTTTATAACAATTTCCTAACTTGTTCCTCTAATATGACATTTACATTTGCATTTGAATCCTACGTTCACGTTCCATGGTATGTTATTTTCGTCTGCTACGGTGCCAATGGCATAACCTTCCGTAGATAACATTTAGACGGAACTTACATAATGACAACTATATAACCAAATCATGAATAAATAGCATTATACGGAACCAATATTTTAAAAAACTACGATCTCAAGGATAGTTTCAATAATTCATTCCAGCAACAACAATCTCCATCACATACAAACTTTATTGTGATGTTGTAATATTGTTTCCTTCGATTCTGTAGGTACAGCATTACTACCACACATTATATAAGCATTGTTAACAACTTATCCAATATCGTTTATCTTAATCTAGCAATAAGTCGTAATTTCCGAAAATAAAAAGATTGAGAATGACGACAAACTGTGCCAATGAGTCTTCACTTGTTTTTACCCTTCTTTCTTTGGTGGAGACACGTGAAACTTCGGATATATTCGGATTTTCCCTGTATGGGAAGGAGAGGGAACCGTACCGACTGGTTTGATACCGACGACCATACTGAATCGCTGAATTAGCCGTCGTCGGTATGGAAACCGTCGTCGGTACGGAATGATGTTCTGTCGGTGGGCTGGGAAGGGAAACCGACCGGTGCGGTACCGACGAAATACAGAATACGGCCCCAGGTTATTCCGTCCAAAGCCTCTGTTACTGTATCTGCTCAATGGAAGATACTCAACGATTTTTTTACGCTGTAGAGTGCGATGAATATTATCTTACTGTGAAAAGTGTTTCACCATTAATCTGATTGACTTCTGACGCATTAGTCAATAAAACTTTTCCAAAATTAATTTAGTTTCACGTCACTTCATTTGACTTCATGTCACCTGAAGATAATATAAAATGTATTAAAAGTTGTCTTGAAGTGAAATCAAAGTATTAGTGGAAAATTGTCAGTGACTTTTAATTGACTAATATGTTTCTAATGCCACCAGATTAAGCAAGATACATTCATGTTGCTCTAGTCCTTATGAAACAAAATCCTCACCAAGTAGAGGACAGATTTAAATTTGTTGATTAAATGATTACGCACCAAAGTACGAGCATAAGTTGAAAGAGATTTATCTTGAGCCAATCATTCGAGATACTACCAATTTAATACATGATATAATGGGGAACATGCACAATTTTTTCAAAGTATTAGAATAAGAAGGTCCCTATCTCAAATATACTCGCCGAAAATTTCGCGGATGAATAATGTTTTTTAGCTAAGTTATGAGTCATTGAAAATTAATCTCCATCGGCTGCTTGAAAACACGGCGTCATCGGAGCGTGACGTCACGGCACGGAATCCACTGATGACAGACTGAGGAAGTGGATAGAAAATTGGTCTATGCAGGGGCTCAAACGCAAATATGGCGTAAATAATTGCTGTTTTAACGTCAAATAGCAGATTGTGAATATGTTGGGTTGCCAAGGCGTTATTGAAACAAATGAAGGGGATTGTTTGGTGAGATTTGGAAGCAATCGCTATTTTTCAGAAAATCAGCCGCCATATGGAAGTCGACCAAAAGTTAATTGTCGTATTGTGCTTTCTTAAATCCCTATTAAGTCAACTTGTCCTTTTAGGAACTACTACAAAGCTCGTTGATGATTTTTACTTCGATATATTGCAATCAAGAGTCTGCCCTTATACTTCCTTAGCGAAGTGAATGGTGTACCGTGCGATGACGTCAGGGGGCGTTTCAGGTCACATGACATCAAGCGATATTCAATCTCTTTTAATAAGCATTTAATGACGTTTGTGTAGTGCTAGGAGAGTTTTGGGTTATTTATTTGGACTCGTGAGAAAATTGTCTATTCAATAAGACTTATTAGCATGATGAACAAATTTCATGCATGTTCCCCATTGAAAAATTTAGTACCAAGAACTGCAGTGAGAATCAAGTACGGCACAGCTCAAGCAATCGGAGATATGATTCTCTCTGTACATGTATTAGTTGAATGGGATACATTCATTTCTCGTCGAGAGAGCCCACTCTCTCGAGGAGAGAAAGCATGAGTGAACATTCTTCTGAATAAGGTTGAATAAGTACCAAATGAAATGACAAAGTGATAGATTATAGCGTAAAAACAGAGAAGAATAAAACAAAGCAGTGGTAGGTAGTACGGGTTAAAATTTTATTCATGGTTATCGTTGTATATTATCGTAGAATCATAAAAAATGCATCAATTCGAATTACATACAATTAAAAAATGATGTTTGAATTTAGACGACCGATAAATTCGTTCCTATAACTCCTGGATATCGAATGGGGATGCATCTCGTTAAACAAAATGGAGAGAAACGCTTTAAAAAAAGAGAATGAAACCGGTCGTACAGCTAGAGTATTTCTGGAAAATTGCTAATAAGTTTTAATATAGCATTGCGAAGAGAAAACTTGTTTCTTAAAATTACGTTATCGTGTCAATTATCTATTTCAATTCTTTACTATGGTGTTTTATTTTTTCTTAGCAGTTCCTATTAAATCGTGATTTTTTTAAATGATTTCTTAATTTATTGTAATATTTTAGGGATACTCTATCTATCTCCCATATGCAAGGAATAAATTATTTTCTCTTGATACTTTTTTCTGAAATAATGAATTGGCAATCGATGAACATGCGTGGATAATGCAGCCCATTCATTAGTGAATGAATAGCCATTAATGCCATGCTTTTTAATTTGTGACCCAATTACTTTAATAATGGTCTCAATTACCGAGCAGATTTTATCGGCAGGTTATTATCAGCGATTAATTAAATTGATAAAGCCGAACAGGTGTCGTATTAGACGAACCGGAACGTAGATTTTTCTTAAGCTTTCTATCGTATTATTTCTTGATGGAGCTATCGACATTAATAAAAAATAGAGGATGCACCCATTGTTTAAGGAAGCGAATTCGTGGATTTCCACCGACATAGGCGTAGGCTCACCTCTAATTTGACTATTTATGGCAACGATAACTGTATTGAACCAACGGTGAACGCTTCTTTACGTATTCCAGATCACCCGAAGTATGAACGTATTTCATAGAAAAAATCATTCATCTTGGATGTGCCAGGCCTGTCGTATCACTAATGACTAATGTCGTTCGTTCGAGTGAGTCAATCTCGAATAGTAGATCGTCGGTCACTACCTCTGTCAATCACGACCGATATTATTCTAAGCACCCAATTACGCTGGAGCATGGAGAGCAATTGAAACATTAAAAATTGACTGTTCGATTATTTGATGATCTTATGGTTTTATCAACGTTTTCCGGAAAGCTTATTAGCCAGAAAAACACCATCTCAGCCCATTCTTTGTAGTTTTTAATAGATGTGTGGTTATAAGTGCACTTTAATTCGTCATTCTTGCTACAATTGCAACCTTTTCTTTAAAGTAAAATATTTAAGTGTAGAGGTTTCAGTATATTACTTCGGTCGAGAATGATTAAGAGCAACTTTGGTTCCGAACTTTGGTTGGCTATTGTTCGAGTGGGTGAGACTGCTTTGAATCTTTGAAACTGAGAGAACCTTCAAGTGTTCAATATGTCTGTCCGAAGAAATTTCTGCGACCGTTTGTCTGACGCCAAATATCGATATCGGTTTTTCGATCCCGGCTACGAGTATGATTACACTTGGCGTCTGCGGGAATTGCAGTGTCATTGGAAGCATGCGGATTGCTCGTGTCCGTAATTCCTTCACGATATCGAAACACAGTCGTTGAAGAAGCCTTTTGTGGGCGATATTAATTGGAGGTTAAGCTGAAAATGTTATGCATATACCATGATTAGAGATGTGTGAAAATCGCAAATGCGATATAGATGCGATGACAGGACTTTAATGATATTTTTACGCAAATTCACCTTTTCGACGGCAAAATTCGTACCTATTGTGACGAGCGCAGTTGAAATGCTCCGCCGACACTAACCTCTCAAAGCATGTGAGCGACTGGCCAGCTGCTAGTTGACTAGGACTCAACGTGGCCGCGAACTACAAGTGGGCGCGGTCAAGCTACACCTCCGCCACTATATGTCTTATTCCTTAATTTGTTATTGTTTTACAACATAATTATTTAAAATATTCTGTATTTTGTCATATAACTGTTTCACTGTATTTTATCGTCATCTACCACAGTATGAAAACAAAAAATAGACGCTACAAAATGCGATAAACTGTTATTGAAAGTGCGATAAAATAAAAATGAAAGTGCGATTTTCACGTATCTCTAACCATGATATTAAGTTCATTGGTGAAGATCTTTCAGGTTTCGCACCGGGTGGGTTTTTTTTAATGGGTATCGGGTTGGTTTGGTGTCTAGTGTGTTGGCTTCTCACCCAGTGGACTCGGGTTTAAATCCCGGTGGTGGCGGAGAATTGTCAGACTACCCGATCCCTGCTTTAATGCTGTGTGGAGGAAATTTCAAGCGCAGCACTCAATCCGTCGGATGGGACGTTAAGACGTGGTCTTTTGTCGCCTTTCATTAAGAGCAGGCTAATGCCGACGCCGGGTGTCTCTCCACCCTCTTTTCCATGTCCTTCCCTCATGGCGCCAATGACCTTAGCTGTCGGTCGCCTCCTCCAAATACCATGCCGCACCAGCTTTTCAATTTCTCCCTCCAACGTTTCTACTATCGATACCTACGCTCATCGTCTTCAGGTATCCAGTGCCATTCCGTTCACAATTGCCGGTTTCTATACAATCTTTTTTGGGGCGTGAGGGATATCTTCTTTCAGCGTTTCCTGATTGAGCACATCTCCTGAAAGTCAGAGGTGATGGCCGAAGGGTCGGTAGTTCTTTCCCCCCTGTGATTCCGCTTCCCTTCATTTACATATATGTATACCTACGAGGCAAGCCACAATAGGGTGTGTACCATGGGGTGATTCCACACCAGGTCACACGCCAACAACTCAGGACAACGACACGCGGTCAGACCAGAAACTAGGGGTGTGCTAAGGACACGAAAATGTAAATAAAAGTATTAGTTAGTAATAGGAAAACGAAAAGTTAGCGTTGTGAGTGAGAGTTACAACATGCAAAAAAATCATGCAGATTAAAAATATAATAATTTATTAACTACTCATGCAGAGCCTACTAAACCTATTCCGAGTCGAGATATCATAGAGCTAACCTATCGCATGCATTATGGTCTCTTTTGTACGCGAAAATGGCATCTTAAATCTCTCGGTTTTGCAGTGTATTTTCATAATCTTATCCTTTATGCGATAATCCGCATGACCCAGGTGAATGCCACGAACCTCACGAACCATTTCATTCGTAATGATACGTTTAAAGAGAATGCTATGATGTTATTCAAATGGCTTATTGGGAAATGAACCAATCAAATGATACAGACAAGAACGAAACAGCTCAGCCATTGACCTTGGGACTATTTCTTCGTGCGTGTGTTCATCCCGACGAAGGCAGCCGAATGTTGGCTCCACTGTCATACTTTTCAAGGGCTTCCTTCTGAGTGCGAATCAACCCTTTCCTTTTAACAAAATCTGTCTCGCCCGCTGGGGGTATACGTTTTTGTCCGCCAATTTGTAAGAAAAAAAACTCACTGTTTGCCTATACCCCGGTTTCCGCTTATCTTTCACATTCCACCCTTTTGACCTCTCGCCTCATTTCGGCTTCCGATCGAACGCTTCCAGTTCCCGAATGAAATATTTTTTTGTTGGAAGGCTGTAAGGGATTTCATATCTTTATTATTAAACTGTGTACACTAAAATTCAACTTAGCTTGCACGGACAGTGCTGCCTTAGTGTGCAGAGGCTCTTAAGGCCGTTTTACACGGTACACGGAATTGCGCAATCTGACGTACGTGCGAAGGCGCAATCAAAATTGCGTCGTGTAAAGCGGAGAATTGCTAGAACACATGCGAGAATGCGTGGATGCGAGACAGCAAAGTAGTCCCTGTTCTAATTTCGTTCATGCATTCGCGCAATTCCACGCCATTTTAGAAATTAATGCAGCTCTAATCTGCGCAATTCCGTGCCTTGTGTAAAACGGCTTTAAAGGCCGTTTTACAGGGGGCACGGAATTCCGCAGGTTAGAACTGCATTTTATTTCTAAAAAGGCGTGGAATTGCGCGAATGCGTTCAGAACTAAATTAGAACTGGGGCTACTTTGCCATCTCACGTCCACGCATTCTAGCATGTGTTCTAGCAATGCACCGCTTAACACGACGCAATTTTGACTGTGCCTTCGCGCACGAATCAGATTGTGCAAGACGTGCCCCGTGTAAAAAGGCCTTTAAGGACCGCTGGAGTCAATTCTAAACATGTACGTGGGACCTTTAGTAATTAGGGATTTTAGAATAATGTTGTTATACCATGTAAAAACAGACGGAAAAAAGGCGAAATTTAACTATTGCCTTGATAAAAATTAATTTATTATATCAATCATTTGCCAGCAGTTGCGACCTACAGTATAGCCATCCGTATTCTATTCACATGATATCGATGATTTTATATGGTTTATAAGATGCTACGATTGGTGAATGTTTTTTGTGGAAGCGAGGCTTTGACGCTGACAACAGCAGAGAAGTCAACAGTGGATACTGTTTGTGGGACTACCGAAGAATAATATAGATAAAATTGATCGAACGAGTAAGTCCAGAGAAAGTGCTAAGAAGAGTGGGACTAAATAGTAGTGTTCTAAAAACCCTTAGGAAGAGACGTAACAACTTAGCCGTCCACATCATGCGATATGGTGGCCTGGTGAAGACAAACGTAGAAGGAGACGAGGAAGGGAAGAAGAGCAAGGGACTGCTGAGAATGAAAGGTTATTCAGGATGTGAAAAAGAAGAAACACGTTGCTATAAAACTGCTAGCAGATGGGAGAGCGGAATAGAGAGCTGCGTCAAACCAAACTCACGATTGTTGACTAGTAATGATAGATCGAAACTGACAAAACAACGGGGCTTCAAGCAATTGTGAGTAAGTCACGAAACATATGCATACGGATGTTGCATTCACATGAATGCATGGAGGGTTACGGCCGTACAATCATTGGGCAACGTGTTTATAAACTTGATAAAAAGGTGTGAGCATTGGCGGCGGGATTAGTGAAAAATCAAAAAAGATATTATGCCATTAACTTTAGGTTAAAAATTTCAAAAAGCTAATTCTATAAGAGAACGGTCACGTCATTTTCATCATCTTAAGATCATTAAATCGCCCTTATGGGTTTTACATGTCAATGCAGTAATAATAGTAACTATTTTTCAGCGGACGGTAGGGATTTATTTCTCGCTGAAAGTTTTATCTTTAAGGAATGACCTCGCAGCAGTTCTTTCTCGTGAGAAACATGAATTGTTCCGACCCTAATTGTCGTGATAACACTAATGCTTATCAGATAATTTATCTCGCTTCCTTTTAAGGAAGTCCTAGTTTCAAGCAGCAAAAATACGCCCGTAATCTCACTTTTTACGTATTCCAGAACGCTTCTTCAAATTAGGAGATAGTTTTCATCGCACATTTTATAAAATTTTGAATGGTTTAGATTATGTGCATTCTTTTATTAGCTAACCGCAAAAGGAGTTAAAAACCTCTTATGTGCGCTGAATAATAATTCAAGAATATTAATTGTGATTATAATTGTTGAATCTCATTGGAATAAAATTTGGTGAAGTCTTAAGTCGTGATTCGAACTGTGTTCGGTTGCCACGTTAATATTACCAGGCCTCGCTAATATCAAAATAATGTATGAAGTCATTCACCTGGGTTGGATTACCGCGAAAAAAGATTCTAGAATAAAATATGCAACTCATATTCATCATCTTTGTGTCAGTAAATCGCCCTAATGTGTCTTTACCGTAAAATTCAGGAAAAATATCAAGTTTTCAGTGGGCAAAAAGGAAGTTTTTTTTCCCCGGGAATGTTTTATCCTTAAAAAATGACCTCAACGCAGATATTTGTCGTGAGAAATGACAGCGTTGAGATCATGTTTTAATTCCAATGCTGTGTTGATTTGTTTCCTGAAACTCGCTCAGACTGTTTGCGCAGCTAATGAGGTGAGTCGTTGAAATTTAAATTGAGTGGCCAAGTTCCAACATATTCGCCGCCGCCGCCTCTTGTTTTTCGAAATGAAATATCTCTCATAAAAATACTTTCGCGAGTGATAATGTACTCCGGCATTCCAAATTTTGATTAATTTGAGACCATGAGTAGAAAAATTATGCAGGTTGATTGAAAAATAATGCCATAACTTTATAAATTTGTGTTTAATCAAAGAGACATAATAGAAACTTGTGTTTTATTATAAATAATATATTAAAAGGTTTTTTCACATGAAAAAGTTCGCTAATGTTCTATATATGACCCCCTGCATACGCTAGAGCGATATCAACCCGATACTCTAACTCGTGGCACTCTCTCAATAGCATATCGCAACCGTTTGGATAGATACGGTTATTTCTCGATTTAGATCTTCAATACTAAGTGGTAGAGGTGGTCGAAACACCATATCTCTAACATACCACCATAAGAAAAAATCACAGAGGGTGAGGTGAAAGGTTCTTGGAGGACAGTGATGAAGTGCGTTGTCACGGTAACAAGGACAAACGCGAGTTTGAGTATCGGGTTGATATCGCTCGATTCCAGATATCAGCTAAAAATCAACAAAAAAAGAAGACTAAGATATTAGTATGCAGCAAAAGAAAGGAGGCTAAGACAAACATTAAGCTAGGAAAGCACAAGCTTGAAGAGGTGAAAGAGTTTTATTACCTGGGAAGCCGAATTGCCAACGATTGACGAAGCAAGAAATAAATACATAGTGGAATAGCGTAGACGAAGAGGGCTTTCTACAAAAAGAAGAATCTTCTTACAGCTGAGAATACAAGCATAGAAGTAAGGAATCATTTCATGAGACGCTATTTGCGGTATAAAGAAAAGCCTCCTAAAAAACTTAAGCAGATGACGGGACAACTCATTGGTCATAATTTGAGGCATGATGGCCTTATGAAGACAATCATCGAAGGGCAGGTGGAAGAGAAGAAGGGCTAGGGACGGCCCCGAATGAGTTACGTAGGACAGGTTATAAAGGATGTAAAAGAGAAGAAATTCGTCGCTGTAAAAAGGCTAGCGGATAGGAGAGAGGAATGGAGAGCTGCGTCAAACCAATATTAGGATTGTTGACTAATGATGATGATCACTCGAGTGTCTGGAGGGGGTCATTTGAACATTTGTGACCTTTTTTTCAGGAGAATAAAAGCTTTTTTAAATATTCTTCATAATGATGCATAACACGAATTTCCATTATATTTATTTGGTTAAACACAAATCTATAAATTTGTGGAATTCTTTTTGAGTCGCTCAGAATTTAAACGTATAATTTTATACATGTTACCTCTGAGCGAAACCACAATTTCAACAGCTCAGGTGGGTGGGTACAAGTTAGTGTCTAAATACGAACTCGAACTTGAGTTTGAGGTCTGAAGCACTGAGATATAGAGTGCTTCTGTAGATCTGGAAGACGGCCCAAAAAGACGATCAAAAACAGCATGATATCTCAGATTTATCACTCTCTACTCAACGCTTGCTCTTCATAACCGGAGTGATGATACATATCCTGACGAAATGTTTTGGAAAGAGATGTGCTTGTATCAGAATTCATCAGAAGTAATTACGAAATCAAAAAGCTTGGTATGTGTAATTTTGAAATTGTGAAATATAGAAGGGTAATAAATTGCAATACACATGAATAAAACATTAAATTATTATTAATTGCAAATATGTGCTATTTTTTGTGTAAATTCTGCGTGATATGATGATTTTAGTATCATTTTCGTGTTCAGGAGGTCGAAATACGTATGTAACTCGTACATTTTCGAAATAAAAAGGTTTTGTGACACTGAAATTTGTTGCATAGAGTAATTAGGAGAATGAAAAATTTCTTTCCTTGGCCAAAATTGAAAAATCAGAGAAGATCCTTTCATAAGTGACTTTTTGAAATATCGTTTGACGTACTTCCTCCGGTACTCCATTCCATTTCCGTCGGCTCTTCAATTTGAACGGAAGGGAAAACTTTCAGATGCTTTGATTTCTGTCTGTCACGGAGACCGCTCATAAAAAATCTAAAACATGGAGAGAGAGAAAAAAATTTACTCTCTCGTTGGACACAATGGCTGGGTCTCTCTCTCTCCCTGGGCTCGCATGGACGGGACTGAGCGTCGTTCACGTGGCCACTTTAACGTCGTTCCCATTTAGTCCTTTTCATTCGCAGCCTGGATTTTTCACGTTCCATTGTGAATGGCACAGAATCACATCGCTCGCCCTCGTTCGAACCTCAATCTCCTCCTATCGTGATAGTTATCCTCGGGGACCGATTTTCCATGCGCATGCATACGTATACTAGTGCCTAAAGGATGCTTCTTCCACATCTGCGCTATCAATGTGACGGAAGAAGGGTATCGATCGTTATAAAAGCAGAGCGAACGACAGCGAGCCACGAAATGAGCAAAATTTTAATGAAACGACGTGCTTCACATGTCAAGCACTCGTACTATTTATTTTTTCATGATATAGATTTTCTTCTGCACGATCGATGTGACAAACGAAGGCTATCGATCGTTATAAAAGCAGGACGAACGATATGGAGTCACGGATCGAGAAAATTTTTAATGAAACAACCTTTTTTACTCACAAAGCACTTCATATTTTTTCATGGCATAGGGTTTATTTTCATAAACGAGTCGATTTACAATTGGCTTTAAATTATTTCCTGAATATTAAATGTATTAGAGACAAAATATCATTAATTTTTCAAAAACATGAAATATGATTTATGATTCTTCAACGTTTTTCAGTTATAAAATCACATCTATGCGTATACTATGCTTCCTGGTTTCCAAATTTCATTGGAGCTTCGGGCCTAGCCGCATGGAGGAGAAATGTCATTTATTGTGTGGCAATTTTCCGAACCGATATCTAATCCATATTTAATCCATTTTTCTTGAAAATAAGAGGAATATTGATCGGCTTGAGCTAAAAATAAAGTATGCAGTGTCGTCGGTATTTGATCTTTCTCTAAATTTTCAGAGTTTTAGCCTACCGGGAAGTTAGAAGAAATATCCAAAGGAAGAAGAAATATCCATTGCAAAATTCCATCGTAACAGACCGATACTAGGTGAAGTTAAGAAAAACGTTGTTAAAAGGACCATAAACCGAGAATTTGCAGTGGAACTTCGCAGTTACCATTAGTAAGCCGTGTATTGAGAATCTTATTTCGCGAATTCACTTCACTTCATCACGTAACCGCTTAGGCGAATTGCTCTAATACCAAGAATAGATATGGTAAAATTTGAGCTGAACACATTCATGAAAGATTATGATTTCATGAAAATGAGTTTGCTTGCGAAAAAAACGTAACTTAAGCATAGTTACGAGTTTTTCAAACCGTTTTTATAACATTTTATTGGTGTTTTTGGCAGTGGCACAATGTGGGGCAGAAGCTTAAGCCATAGGAAAAAGTGATCAGGAAAAAATAGAGGCCTTGAGACCTAGTAGAAGAGGAGGATACTGAAGAAAAATGAACGGATAAGGTTAATTGAATACTACTAAAATTGACATATTACAATCCGCCTTAATAGTTGTGTGGCGGAAGGATGTATATAGAATAAAAGAAGAGTGCCCTTCCTCTATGGATTATTGCACGCCAAAGGACAATACGGTGGCTTGGTTGCGAAATTAGACACAGCAGTTACTTTGAAAATTTAAGTAAAAATTCACGGCAAATTCTCCAGAGGAAGGACCAGGTTTTTTTCACGCTCTTTTCAGCCGAATGAAAAAAGATCCCTTTTTTAAACGTTGAAAACCTTCCTTTTTTCGAGGTCCCCATCTTTAGCGATAACACATCTGGAGGCCATATGGAGAATTCGCTAATGTCATATTCGTGGGTTAGAATTTCGTTGATAGCCTTCGTCATCGAGGATTCGTTCGATACAGACTTTGGCAGAGCCGCATGTTGACTTCATTCCAGGACCAAATAGATATCGCATCCCCGCAAGCCGCATCATAGGCGTGTTGCGTGTTAGGACACCAGCCGTCAACAACTAGAAAGGGAATGCTCTAACAAAGTTCCGCCTACCATTTATTAAAGTCCTTTATTGTTCGAGGAAAACGAAGTCCTATGTCTATCCGTTCGGAAAAATCTCTCTCTTAATGTATCGCCTCTGTCGGACCAGGAAATATAGTGCGGCTCTAACTGAGATGATGATGTCCGTGTTTTTCTTAAAGATATCTATTCTCAATTGCTGAAGTAATCTAAGCCTAACGCGCAGTCTCCGAGTCTCTAGCGTCTCCCAGCCTAATTCACTTAATATCTGTGTAACGCTTTCTGTACGTCCGTTGCAGTTTTTTTCACGAATCGCGCAGTTTTCCTCTGTATTTTATTTCTATGTCTGACTCTATGATATTTATAACCATATATGTTCCTAAGGGACAAACTTGTCCCGGAATAATGAATTTCATATTCTATTCTATTTTATTATGTCCACGGATTAAGTCTTTTTCCACCGAATCCCATATGCTCGCTGCATATTCAAGGTATAGCCGGACGGGTGCGAAATATCATCTCTCTTTTACGAAGTTGTTAAAACTTTCGCGGTCCATACGTTGTCAATTAATAAAACTTTCGGGTTAATCCACGAGTTGGGTTTTCCCTCTGCCGGGGAAGAAGCGTTGACCTTTAACCCACAAGTTTAACCCAAAAGTTTTATTAATTGTCATCTCTATAACTTCTTCACCTGAAAATCTTACCACCAAAAAATAAGAAACAGCACATGAATTACCACAAAATTTGAATTCAGTGCTGACTGTCATCATCCGCTGGTCGTACTGCTTCAGCCGACCGCCTAGTAAATACGGCGAAGTTGTAAGGAGGCCGCTTCGTTGTTTTCCTGGAAAGCGGCGCTTCATTCAAGAACACCTGGAAGAATCTTGTATTTATTCATGAAGCAATTTTCATGCAAACGACGGAAGTGTTGACGCGGTGAAAATTCAAATCGGATGCAAAGATTTCCTCTCGTCCTTAATTTGGAGGGGAGGACTCTGGTAATGGACCACTAGATTTTTACTGAATGACCACGATTTCATGTTTTCAAGTCAGTGAAAAAAAAAAACATACTATCCGACTTCTCTGGCGTATAATCTACATACTACCCAGCAAGCCGTCTCAGTGGGCGTGTGGAGAGGGGAAAATATGGAGATAGTGGAAACAGTTTCAAACAACTATGAAAGCCACAAGAAAAAGTGTTTTTGTATGTAAAAGTTTCGTCGCGTCTAAAAGAAATGGCATACAAAAAATTTTCTGTTGCACGTATTTCGCCATGGCGGCTATTGAAGCTTAAAAGAGGTTCAAACATTTCTCTGAAGAAGTGTATTTTCGATCTGTTTTCTCTGATCCACCGTCTGATTCAGATGCATGAACTTAAATAATTTCGCGCTAAGTTTCCTTTGACTTAAAACTATTATCGCATCTTAAAACCGTCAGGTCCTGATGATGCTGAAAAGCGAAACCGGTCGTATCAATAAATGTAAAATTGTGGAAATTGCTCCTGCTTTTTCATTTTCATTATGTCACGTTTCCACTCCATCTCGCCTGAAACCTCAGACTATATTCTTAAAACCGTATTTTATTACGGAAAAACTGAATGCAAGCAGGAAAATATTAATTGACATCACAATAGCGGTGCTCACAATGATTTCATCGATTGCGATAGGCAAATCGGAAAAAGGTAAAACCTTCACTATTACAGTAAACACACTCAATTTGCGGTTAGTCTTTCTAATTGGTGATGGATTCTCAGATAAGTCACACAACTGAGTTGCATGGAGAAATACATTTTTGAAGCTAGTTTCGGAGAAATCTATCTATTATACAATGAATCTATAAAACTGCTATCGAGATGCAAGTTGTACTTGCTAATAAAATTTAGCCGTCAAAAGTTTACTAAAATTACATTGTGAGTCAGGAAAGTTATTAAATTATTAAGTTTTTAAGAATTAAAGTTAATGTCTGTATAGAATAGCAAATTAAAGTTAAAATTTACTAATATGAAAAAGTTACTTCTTAAAGTTAAGGTATAAAACATTTGAGTTTAAAGTTATTATTTCTGTTATTTAAAAACAATAGTCATAAAGTAGCCTTTCAAATATATTTTATCATTATTTTCGTTCCACCAAGTAACGCCAAAATCAGTTGATTTGATTAATGATCTATGAGACTGAGAATGGAGGAGAATATCCGAAAGAAATGAAGTAGTGCGTGTATCAAGTTGGCGTTGGGATGTGCTGATGCCAGGCCTCCTTTCGCGCTGTATTACCCAATGGGTTTTATTCAAATCCTGACACGATCGAAATTTAGCCTCGTCATTTGGGGCTCGCCTACTAGGCAGCCCGCGAAGCCAGTCCCGTGTAGACACTTTCTCCTGCGGATGGCCAGACGGTATAAATCACGAACGTGCGAACGCCCCTAAAGAACTCATAAAAATCTACCAGCTTATGGAGGTCACCCACCAAGAAATATATGCGAAAGAGTATTATGAGTTCTACAGAGTCATGGCTAATCACACCTAGGGTAATGCCAAGGGGTCTTCATAGAGAAGGCCCCATTCTTCAATAGAAGGTTGATTTCTGTGTCCACCTCCGTCGCTCTTAATTCGGTTCTCACAAACGTTTGCAGCACGGCGATGACTCAGCAGCAATCCTTTTTTTCCAGCATTGTGCAGTATAGTATTTGCAATTGCAAGTAATAGCATTGAAAAGTTAGTAATTTCATCGATCGCCTCATCACGAAAAAATCGACCAAAATCCCTTATTACAGCTTATTTCTATCATCTAAAGAGCAAAAGTACGTTCTAATACATTTGGTTGATGTTAATGAATCTAAATGAATAATTCCTTGTAATCTGGTATATTTTTTTAAACCTGCAGTATCTGAAACAAAATGTCAGCTGGGCTTAAAACCTTTCGTTATTAAACTTTCAGTAAGCGAAATTTTTATTTGAATTAAAATATTTAAAAAGCAGAGCAATGATCTCAGTCTGACTTAAGCGAATGACGACTGGCCAAAATTTTATAACACTCCAAGCCTTAAGTTACCATCAGAAACTTGTCCTTTTATTTGCAATTTTTATATGACCTAGTATTTATTTGTTTATTTGAATTAAATCCAAAAACATTTAGAAGACCTTTTTAATTTGATTAGTAAGCCAAGGGTTAAATAATAAATTACAACAAGAAATAGCAAAAATAACAACGACAAAAAACACATTAAATACAATCAGATATCACGTATTATTTCACTTATATGACCGCTTCGTCAGCTCTTTTTGTAATTTGGGGACGGTGGGTCAAAGGAGGAGGTATTTAAAGAGGAAATTTCCTAATGGCGGTTGCAAATTATTAAATGAATGATGTTAAATCAACAAAAGCAGTTTCGGTAGAATTGTAGGTAAGAGGTAGCCGGTAGGTAAGGACTCTCCGAGTTACAGATAAACTGTGATGAGGTAAATGGAAGAGAGACGACTTCTGTGTTTTACGGGAAGCAAGGGCGCAGCCAGGAATCAAGGCTAGGGCTGGTTTTAGGCGCAACTAACTCAGGGGGGTCTGAGGGTGTGGAATAGGGTGTGCGGGAGGTGCGAGGGCCCTCCCCTAGAAAACGATTTCAGTTAAATGGCACAAAACGGTGAGTTTTACGGCTTTCTGAGGGATATTTAATTAATCCTTACACTATTCTATAAGTAATATTAATCAAATTACGTGAAATGGATTAAACTTAAAAATTTATCTAAGCTCTGGGGGGATTTTATCCCCCAAAAACCCCCTTGCTGCGCCACTGACGGGAAGGGATAAGGAAGGATAGCATAGGAAAAATTTTGAAATGTTGAGAAAGTGTGATAAAAGAGTTTTTGGCGTTCGGAATGTGGTAGCTCCACTTTGAACACGATTTTCTCGAATTGCCCCGTGTATTACCACGAGGTTCCATGCCATGGAGGAGCGAAATCTTTCAAATGCATGTCCCAGAGAGAACTTTTTTATAATTTTATAAGGGCTAAATATTTAGCTGAAGAAAAATCTGCTGTCTTCGTTGCTGGAGAAGTACGGAGAAGCTTGTAATAAAACAGCTTGCGAAGTCTTTCGTTCTAAGCAAACAAAAAAAGAATTGTCAATTTAAGGATGAGCTAGTCTTTTCAATACCTCGCAATGAAAAGGCTAGTGAATAGGAGGGAGAAATGGAGAACTGCGTCAAACCAATCTAGGCTTGTTGACTAATGACGTTGATGCAGGATGAATTTCTGATGATTATGAAAAAGCGTAGAAATAAATTTTCTTTCCTTTATTGTTCATTTCAGGGCAACCGGTCGAGTAGTTACCGATCTACAGCACTTTAAACTCAAGTATCTCTCGACTTTTTGCAAGGGAGGTAATGGTTGCTGCGCCAACGATGCGTTTTGCAAAGAGTGCAACAAAGAGTTGCCTCGGAAGGAAGACTACCCCAATTTCGAAAGCAGGTGTCGATATAACGTATCGATTATATCGAAACATCGGGCACCGCATCGTCGTAGAAGTGGCCTTGAGAAATTATTGATGCGAGCACAAAAGGAGACCCTTTTTCACTCTCGAACAAAAATCAATCAAAGAGCCTTACTTGCTGGATTGGGGTCCATGGGTCGATTCTCCGCCATCGACTGCTTGAAGACAATCAATGCGAGGCAATGCGGTCACGTGACTAGTGGGGGGCAAGATTGCTCGAGTCTCTGCCGGAACAACGTCTCGCGCATCGGCTTTCTCTACTACTACATCTAAATCTACATATACCCCGCAAGCCGCCTTATAAGGCGTGTGGCAGGGGTGGTTGGACGCTAGCTGAAACAAACCGAAACCAGACGAAAAAAAGGAAATGCTTTAACGAAGTTTTGCCATGAATTTATTGAAATCCTTTATTGTTCGGGGGAAAAATGAACTTCCATACCTATCCGTTCGTCAAAATCTCTCTATTAATGTATCGCCTCTGTCGGACCTGGAAATATAGTGCGGTTCCCCTTGTTTCCTCTCCATTCTCAATCGCTCAAGCAATCAAAGCCTAGCGATTAGCCTCGGAGTCTATATCGGCTCCTAGCCTAATTCGCTTAGCATCTCTATAACGCTTTCTGTACGGCCGCAGCAGTTTTTGATGAATCGCCAAGTTTTCCTCCTTATTTTATTAAGTTAACGGATTGTCTTTCTGCTCCGGATCCCACATGATCGTTGCTTATTCAACGTGTGTCCGGATGAGTCCGAAATAGCACCTCTCTTCTACTTTTTCGTTCAAAAATCTTTCCACCACACGCCTGGCGAATTCTAGTTTCTTTAGGGATATGCCACGATTATTTCCTGATAATTAACGTCTCGGATTATAGTATATTTCCTTTATGCGTTCCCCGCAATAGGTTCGAAGTTATCGAAACTCCTGTTTAACCATGCATACATCTCTCAGTTCACTCTCAAGGGCACTTTCACCCTCGCAAACACTCTCATATTTAGTTTCTGCAAAGAAATAATCGGGTCAAGCCACAGAGCATCCTCTCTGGCGGAGACAGATTGCAGATGATAACGAGAAGGAAAAGATGCGGAATAAAAACATAGACCATTTGATAAATAAGGAAGTTTTTTCACAGTTACTGATGCTCTTTCAAAATTGAAGCTAGCATGTTCAAATTCTATTCAAGTGGAAAAGTTACTACTTGATATAACCAATAACTTCAGGCTTTACTTTGTGAAACCTCTCCATATTGGAAATAAAGAAATAAAACTTTGTAAGGTTCACTATTATTTTAATATGGGCACGATCCGGGTTTCGTAACGTGGTTACATCTTCCGGTGAAACGTGGTTACATCTTCCGGTTACACCTTACAAAGTTTTATTTCTTCATTTACGTTATTACTTGAATTGTAGCTTGCAGCATACTTGCTAAGAGTTTAAAGAAAAGGTAAGCGAAGAGTCTGATCTATAGTGAAGCGCTTTTATGGTGAGGAAACATGGACACTTTGGACGTAAGACGAGAAAAGACCGAAAAAGAAGAAGATACGGGTGTGGTAGAGAATGGAGAGAATGAATTCAGCCAATTACACGTCTCTGCATATTTTGGTGTTTCCAATTATAGCATCCAGTGACTAAATATGGAGTTATGATCTGACTATCGTAGAAGTGGTATGATTTGAGTCATTATATTCTTCACAGTCATACATAATTTATACATATAATTGGCATATATTAAGTATTTGGTGCGAAAAATGTGAAAACTGACAGTGACACGATCGATCATTAGCGATTGACTAACTCAAGTGAATGATGAACGACTAATGACATCGCTGGATCGACCGACTTCACCCATCACTATAGGTCATAACGCAGAAAGACTTAATCCGAGGACTTAATAAAATACAGAGGATTTGTCAAAAACTGCTACTAGCGTACAGAAAGCGTTACACAGATTTCAAACGATTTAGGCTGGTAGTCGCTAGAGACTCGGAGGTCTCGCTCTAGGCTTAGATTGATTGAGCAATCTAGAATAGATATCTTTCAAAGTGACACCGAGAACATCATATTCGAACCCCATTAAAGGCCGTTGTACACGGGAACGTCATTGCTCAGGTTAGCACTGAATTCATTTCTCAATTCGCGTGCAATAATTATTGCGCGGACGAATGCGTTACCGCTTCACACAATACTCATAATCAAGCATTAATTCACGAAATTTCGTCGTCTGTTGAGTGCTCATACATTCATACATTCGTGCATACGTCATTCATTGATTAATGTCGAGAGACCGTACTCTCGAGATGAATCTATGAATCGTTCACTCATTAAACTGGTATGGCAGAATAAGAAAGTTTATGCGTTGCAAACCTTCTTATAGTTCAATACTTAATGTAACACCTATACAATTTGGGGCATTTTTGCTCTGTTCACAAAAATATTCTGAACAATGTTCATGGCTACCACTGCGACATTATCGGAAAAAAATTGTCGAAGTTGGGAGAATTCGAGCTCGGAATTAGAGCAGGGGCTCTTTTGTCGTATCGCATCTACGCATTCTCGCAAGTGTTCTAGCAATTCACCGCTTTACTCTACGTAATTTTGAATGCGCCTTCGTACGTACGTCAGATTGCGCAATGACCTGCCCCGTGTAAAACGACCTTAAGAGAATTTGTGAGAGATATTTTGCCGCAAGTATAGGTATGGGAGTTCGTTTTCCCCCGAGCAGTAAAGGGTTTGAATAAAAGCAATGCGGTACTTCGTTAGGGCATTCCCTTTTTATTGGTTAGCAGTTGGTGTCCTAACACCCCCACCACACGCCTGTTGAGGCGGTTTGCAGGCTAGTAAATAGATGTAGGTCACTATAGGTCATGGTGCACTTCCTATAAATCTCGACAGGCGGAGACTTGGCTCGGGTGTGACATCCCATCGCAAGGAAAAGCTATGAATGGACGATGAAGACTCCGTTGCGTGAGTCTCCTTCCCTCTCTTGTGGGAAGCCTTTGAAATGGATGACAGGGCACGAAAATCGTCTCTCAGGGTTTAAATTCGCATAAAAAAGCCCCGCCAACCATTGCTGGTGAATTAATGATTAACAGCCAAACCTTAAAAGTGAACGTCCCCGGAAAACAAGATGTAGTCTTCTCGACGACAAATTAAGCTAATGAGGGTGTTAAAAAATAGCATTTTGTGTCATTCCGCGAATAAAATACATTATTTTCACTCAGATAACATGACACATTGTCCGTTTTCTTATTCAATATTTTTAGTCAAGACTTAGTGGCTTTTCGCATTTCGCGTTTTTTTGCATAATTTTATATTTTGAATGCTCAATTCATGTTGCCGATATCCATGGAGAAGATTTCATGCCTGCGCATTGCTTTTCATTCAAAATTTTTTAAAAATTAATTGTCTTTAAGCTAGTGATATTTTTAATCAAAAAGTGGATTTTGTGCAGTCATAATTTATTGTGTAGCTCTTGTAGCACCGACGAATGAAGTTTTACCTTATGCATATGTGAAATTTCATTTAAAGCTCTTCACAATTATTTAATAGGTTTCCTGTTTATGCTGACCGTATTCTATAAGGAAAACGAGCAATTTTAATTCGCTATCCAGGTCAACGACACCCGAATACCCTCAGCCAATGCACTCATGTAATAGGTGTATAACGTAATGACAGAAAAATTTTGTATGGTCCATGGAATTTTCTAATTGACCGACCTAAGTTTCGAAAAATAATGTCATTTTGAACCTTGAAAATGACATAACTTTCCGGAAACTTACGTCAGTTAATAAAAAAGTTGTGTGCACAATACAAGCGTTTTCTGTCATTATGTTCCTGTAGCATTGTTCCACAAAATATCGCCATCTACTCTTTAAGTTCGTTTACTCCTGCAATTGTTTGTGTATTGAAATTCAACCAGTGTTAATTTGATGCACAAAACTTATTTTTCCAATAATTTCAGGAATCTATCAGGCTATTTCTTAATCATTCTCACTTTCCGGCAAAATTACGCAGCCGCATACCAGTACTCTCCAGATTTTTACTCTCATTATCACAATCGTAATAATGTAATCGTATATCGTAATATTATATTTGCACTTTAAGATTCTCATCCATTCTTGGTAACGGAAGCTTCATCCTCCTGATATGTTGTCTTCCTTTTGTCTTTAATTCCAAGCCCGTTGCTATCCCTGTTTGGATATTTAACCGCAAATTCTGTGCCCAGCGTACACCTTCCATACTTTCTGACTTTAAAAAAATGCTTTCCGGAGACTAGAGCTACTTCTTCTCATTTTTGGGGTCTGAGAAAGTGGATTAGACATTCTGGAGCCTCCCTTCGTGGTCGTTCCTCTTAAAGGAGAAGCGATTTAACGGTTGACATTTGAGTTTAAATTCGCTGTAATTGGTGAGGCGCCCTCAACGCTCGGATAGTAAGAACAGCCTTCGTTTCGTCTCCGTCTTCCCTTTTATAGAGTTCAACATCCGAGTCCTTCAATTCGTTCTTGACCTTTTTCATTTGTTCTGCTTTAGTTCAACTATATCGATATGATCTCCATCATCGCACTGAAATCTTGACCAAGGAAACAAAACAGGAGAACGTCCAGTCCGTCCCGTTGAAGCTTGATTTTCGCAGCCTCTTTGGGCGCACTCAAATCGGTTTCCAAACATATTCACTGCGCTGCAATTAGGCGAGAGAGATCCATTATTATTAAAGCATTCTACCTATTAAGGTAGGTTTCCATGGAGTACTTAAAAATCATCCTGGGAGCCTCCCTTTTCTTCAAGCACTTCCATCTTCAATTCACAATAAGGACTATTACTTTTAATTTTATCTAAAAATCCTATTCTTTTCCTTCCTCTCCCACGTTTACCTAAAATTCTACCCTCTAAATCTGTTTTCTACATCCCTTCCCCGCTAAGTATTCGCTCCATCCGTACCTTCTGTCTCCTCCGTATCTCGTCTAAAAGCTGCCTCTCCTCACCCACCATGTCCAGCACTTCGTCGTTCCTCCTTCTCTTTGTCCACTTCACCTTCTCCATTTCTCTCCACACCCACATCTCGAGCGCCTCCAGTCTTTTCTCGCCCTCCTCTCTAAGTATCCACGTTTCCTCACCGTAAAGCGCTACACTTCAGATCAGACTCTTCACTAACCTTTTCTTTAAAGTCTTACATAGCGATCCTACTATAAGCTCCTTCCTGTTCATGAACGTAATGGTCTCTAATGGAGACCGACCCGAGAAGCCTCTTTTGCAATATTCGTGATCTTAACAATGGAATGCTAATAATGCAGCCAAGCAATTGTGCATCTAGCCATGTATAGAAGGAACTACAGAGTTGCACTTAATGTATATGAATAGGATATAGCTCAAATTCGATTTTTTTTTCTTACCAAGTACATTTCGAATGAGATTGCTTCTTATAAGATGAACTGCTCGAATCCCACACGGCATTTTTTCCTTGAAGTGTGCTAGAAAAATGACGAGAACTGTAGTTCCTAGTAATATTTTGAAAAAATGTGTACTTATATCGAAAAAGCCTCCATTTCACAACGAGTTCGTGACCATTTTTTTCACTTTTTCATCGGTTGTTGATGTGCGTGGACGTAGGTCATTTTCAACGTCTTCACGGCCATATTGGTAACGCTTTTACCTCTCATAAATTTTTGTTTTACTCAGAGCAGACTCACCACAGGCCTTTTTTAACGTTTAACAGAGTTTATTTCATTTCTATGCAAAATTTTACTGAAATCCTTTGATTTATTTTTTAAAGAAAGTCCCCGAGCTCCTAAAAATTCGTCTAATAATAGCGGCTGCCGCAGGCAAATTAAACAATAAATACGGGTGAAAATGTTATCATTCTTCAAGGGAATATATGCCAGCATTATAGAAGAAAATTTTCACAATCCAACCCTCCAAATCCGCGAAATTTAAAAACCCGTGTTATTTTCTGAACACACCTAATGCACAATGCTTTAAATATAATTTTGCATGGTTTGTCTGTTAAAATGATGCATGTGAGTCGGCCCGCGGCGAGCCCGGCTTCAACTGCTCCCGCGCTTAGTGCATAGCGACCAGCATTCCATTGTTTTCAGTTCAGTGTTTGGTATTCGTACCCAATCATTCACGATTCATTCTGACATACTCGGTCTTGCGATTTCATTCGCGAATCCGATGATGTAGGCGAATGGATTTTTTCGGAAAAATATATTATTTTATGAATAGACTCGCTCACTAGTCATAAAATAGCATTGGTTAAAATCGCTACACGTTCAAAAAGTTAGAGACGTTAACAGTTTGTTCATAAATTCGGTCAGCATCTCATTTGGTCGATAGAAAGCGAAGATACGGTGTGTTGGTTGGTGGAACGGAGCGGCGAGTGACGTCAGTGAAGTGACGTCAGTCAGAAGTTTCGTATTTTCGGCCGATTACTTGAAAAGTAAGTAATCATCGAGTCAGGAAAGGAAAATTAAGATTCATAGAACCTTTATACTCCTTCAGAATTACCTGTAAAAACTAAATTGATTTCGTAATTGATTTTGAAATATGGTATTCCTGCGCAACGCATTTTTTAGGTAATATTGTCTCCTTCGAGATGGTGATGCAAAGGAAAGAATAATTACGACAGCAGAGTGAGGAAATGACGATAATAAACATAAATGATTGTTGTGTTTTTTGTGGCTGTAACCTTTAGCGCGGCAGAAGGAGAAATATAAATGCGCCTTTCCAATGGTATGGACCAACTCATTTCTTACTATCTGATGTCTCTATAATGTCTATACGTGACCAGTGAATGGTACGAGTATTTAAAGGAGTAGTGAAGACTAAATGTGGTTTTACTATTATTAAAATAGTGGCTTACTGTTTTTTATAGGCTTAGATTGGTAAAAAGTTTCTCTAGTGCAGCGGTTGATAGCAATCGTTGATGAGGAAGAACTTTTCTTTTGTATTGTTTCTCCTTACTAATGCCACTTTATTAGCTTGACCTCTTGCTTCGGCGCAGAACGTGTCAGTCCTTCGCGGAACACGATTATTATTCAAGTCATAAATAACCTAGAGGTATTCATTCATTTAATATATTATCTTGGTTGAATATCCTGAGTATATACTTGATGTAATGAATACCCGAATAGTGCATAAGTTGCATGAATACATAATTATGCTAAATATTCTATACTACCTCACGCTTGATATTTTATATTCCCCTATAGTTTTCACGAAACCTCTTTATAATCCAGCCTTGTCGTTTAAATTGTCTTCCGCTGCTCTTTTCCGATGGAAGAGTATCTCAGAATGGCCATGACTTGTTTTGACCTCCCCAGAAGACCCAGATAGAAGAATTCATGAGTGACGATTAAGTGTTTCGACCGTAACCTTGGCGATAAATTTATTTTTTGACGCTATGCAATATTAACTTCAATCGGAAGCGAAGGTCTTCAATAGCATCTCTTCTTCAGATATTGTTTGGAAATTGACTGACGACGTATTTTTTATCGCTGCCAGTCGTATGCACCTAGCAATCATAAATGAAAGAATTATTTTGCGGAACTGTTTCAATAGGCTAGATAGGTTTAATGCACTGATCAAGTCCAACTTTAATAAGGTAGTTTCCTTCATCAAAGAAAACGAAAGACATTGATTGCTATTCGTTACCCACCATTAGGGTTTTCATAGTATACAAATTATTTGGTTTTAGAAATCCCAGTTTAAACGAATGGCAATGGTCAATTTTAACCTCATTTGAAAAAGGCCGGATTGGCGCCCATGCGATTCCACTCCACGTGACGTCACAGGGACCTAGTTTCTACACGAGAGGATAGGAGTTTTACATCGTCTGAGATTACCAATGCATGCATGAGTCACAGAGCTAAGAGCATCTCTTAATGATCACTCATTAAAATTGTCTAAGGTCGGAAAGTTTCCTTCGTTTGATATGGTAGTAATAATCCATATTTAAGCCATGCGCTACCAGCTAGCAGGGTACTCTGCTACCTGCTAGCATCCTTCGTCATTTCAGCGCTCAAAGCCTCGCCCCAAGGTCACCTCACTTGCCGCAGCTGGAACTAGAACGACGTCACGCGGAGTTTTTCCCTGCATTCATACTTAGCCATCGCGTTTTCGCGCGCTTGAAAATTTTCACTTTTCGTTTAATCGCGAAAAATATATATCGTCATTCGAAAATCTAAGAGCGTGAAATGCGTACCCCAGGAGTAATAATCTTTCGAATTAGGCTATAAAAAAATAATAGGAAACCACCCTATTGAAACGCTGGCAGTGTACTTAGTTGGTAACTTAGTGTTCGTGTGTTAAGTCCAGTACCTGGAATCCTTGTTTTTTCTTGCAATGAGATCAGGCACTTATTCCTGTGGCTGCCGAATGTAAGTGTATTAATTTTTATTTCGTCATAATTGATTTTCTTGTCTGTCTGTTTGTCCTTTCGAGCTAAACATTGAAATTCAAATTCAAACCACTTCCCGATTAGCTATCGAATTAAAATTCTCAGTGCAGATTAGACGGAGATAACTGTGCATTCTTACGCCATTCGTAGCTCTTCAGAGACAATGATGACTTAAATTTTAAAAATTTGCCAGTATTCAAAGATGTTTCCGGCCGTTTAGCACTAATCTAATTTTTTAAATCTAGTAAATTAAAATATGAAAAAATAACAAAAAGTTTTTTTTAAATCGCGTTTTCATCTTGGCTAAGAAGAAGAAAATGCTCCAAAAGACAAAAAATGAATCAAAAAACCCTTGCTTTTATTCGGACTAAAAACAAGAAAATAAACCACCCTGCCTTGGCATTTACTCCCTTTAAAATCGTAACTTTATAAATTTAATGCCCTAAAGGCTTTGAAAGAGTCGATCCACGGCCTGCTATTTATAAGGATCAAGTAAGGTTAAAGGCCGTTTAATAGAAACAAATTAGCAATAATTTATAGTTCTTAAAGAACACATAGCCTGATATTCCAGCTCTCATATTTCAATGGCGGCGCGGTGTAAATTGAAAAACTGTAGTGATATCGGGTGAAATTAGCGTTTGAGCGATTTTGAGTTTATGGGTAAATTAGCGTGTAACTTTTGAACGCAGAATGCTATATTAATTTTTTCGTGCGCTTTCTTACTGTGTTTTGTTAGTTCTAACAGTGAATCTTAGAAAAAAAGATACCTCGGAAAATTAAAAATAAGGTAGATATAATATAAAATTTATAAGTAAACTCCGGAGAATAAATCGATGCGGACGAGAAATGACTCAGCATAATTTCAGTACACCACGTGGGTCAATTTGCTGTTATAGTCAGGAGGAGAATGGCAGATGGCGTCCAATCCACGATCTTTTTTTCTAAGAACGCTCCGAACCGGTGAATCTATTTTTTTTCATTGATAGATTTGATAGTACCAGATAATCACAGGCCTCTCCCTTGCTATAACTGTCAAATGGTGGCAAATCAATTCATGGGTTAGTAAGTTGTTTTATGTGACTGTTGAATGGCTTAGTGTTTAACTTATCGAATTTCTCTTGTTCTAGTGAATTTTCTCCTCATATGGAATCGTTAGTTTGTTTTTTTAATAATATTTTCGTCGTTCGTTTGTAGACCGTGTGCTCATTACTTACTCCCGTCGGTATACTGTCCCAAATCTTCCGAAAGAGTAGGTATGGTTTCTGTTTTCGGTGCAGAAAACGAACAAAAAGGTACTAACATCATAATAAGCTGTTTTATTACGCTCAGCATGGTGTGGTCGACGACCTTATCGTATCTGCGTGCCCTTGTGATTGTGTGAGTATGGGATGCGAATGCGTGTATTTTACCACGCCTTTAAAAAGCCTCTATCTTGTCTGCTTGTCCTTCCGGTCAACTTCATGTTAGTCAAATTTAACTCACTTCCCGATTAGCTATCAACTTTTTAATGGCGAACCGAGCCTGATGACAATGCATTCTTACGCTGTGGATAGTTATTCTCTGGCAGTATGAGCGATCATTTCCAACTATAAGTTTTTGTAAAGAATTAAAAAGTTATGGTACTTTTTTCACACCATTTATTTAAGTCGACCGGTTTCGTCGCAGAGGCGACATCTTCAGGTACAGAAATTTTTTCTTTGTCGTTATTTTGTTGTTTATTACAAAAATAACAATTTCTGTACCTGAAGATGTCGCCTCTGCGACGAAACCGGTCGACTTACATCGAGTTAATAAGTTTTTGTGTTAATCGCTCAGCTGCGGCAGCTCCGCTATTCTTTGAACCTCCTTGCCTAGCCCTAGGTGCCACGTTTATATAAAGCGATAATAATAAGATGTGAATATTTTCCCCAGCCCTCTTTAGGTGGTTTTTAGGGTAATGTGTAGATGTATATTTTACAGATGCATGACTATACGTTCAAAACTAAAATGTGGTGTGCATCAATTTCAAAATCTTTAATCAAATTCTTTCCCTGACAAGATTCCGTGTAATACTACAAATAGCATCTCAAATATATGATGACGAATTTATTTGGCTCCATTTTCAAATATAAAACGAATGCGTGCCACGTTTTTGGCAGTCTTTTATCTGCAAAATTCAAGCGCGGGACGTTTGTCAAGACAAGGTGGTTTATTTCCCTCTTTTTAGGACGAATAAAAACGTTGGTTTTTAAATTATTTTTCAAAACATTTTTGCTATATTTTCCCTCATTTTGGACGCTAAGTGAAATTTTATGGTGAATCGTTTATTTCTCTCGTATAAAAAAACGCCACGGTCATGCTAAAAGTAACCAAATGACTCCTCTTATGCACCGGAAAAATTCTATTTGTGTGGATTAATGGAAAATATTCTGATGGAAACGATCCATTGTCTTGAAAATCAACCCCGCTGTATAAATTTTAAACAAAATTGACTGCTATGTATTTTTCGGGCCCAACTGGAGTTTGTGAGTTATTTTGTAATCAGAACTATCCTTGTAATAATCAATAAATAAAGCATCGGTAGAAATCCCAGGCGGAGTGAGAATTCCGAAAGTAAATGATCTATTTACAGTGGGAAATTTAAGCTTAAGAAGTAAGGATCATCGCAACGTACATGTGGAATACGCTTCTCTACGGAAGTGAGGCATGGGCAATTACAGCAGAGGAAAAATCAAAGGTGAAGGCATTCGATATATTATAGTGTCAAAGAAAAATGATGAGGATCAGGTGGATCGACAGTTAGTTATAGTTAGCAATAAGGAAGTCCTAAGAAGAATAGGAGAGAAGGGAAGCCTAATGAACATTTTAATGAGTGAACGAAACTACATATTGATCGGTCATGCCCTAAGGCATGATGGCCTGATGAAGACAATCGTCGAAGGACAATTAGATTGAAAAAAAAACGGAAAACTAAGACCATGACTAAAATATGTGGAGTAGATAAAGAAGGATGTCAAAGTGAAGAGTATAAGTAAGTAAGAGAATAAATATATATTTATTCTCTTATAGATAATCCTTTTCATTCCTCCAAATTATTGCAAAGTGATAAAAACTAGAAGGGGAACTTCCCCCCGAAAATGGTGGGTGATGGAGGAAAACGTCAATGGATGGAGGAAAATGTCAATGTTCGGATTCAGGAGGCCATTTTACATAATAATCATCAGGAATGGTATCAGAGCTCGAGAAATAATTATTTTTTGCCGTCCAGTGTATTTATTTCTGAAAATAAGTGTTGACGAGCGTGCTGCGCCCGCTCCCAGCGGGCTTCCCCCGCTCTTTTCAATGCAGGTCCACAGAGGGATAGGCGCGTTTCTAATTTTCAAATGTAGAAAAAAAGGCAGGGTCTTATGTACAATTTAATTGGAATGTTCATGTACAAATTTAATTGGAATGTTCATGTACAAATTGAGGTCAGAGGACCACTTTAAACACAACATTGGAAGTAATTACCATAGATGTCCAACTCCACGCTAAACTTCTTTGACAGTTAAGAGTTTTACTACTATAAGTTAAGATGGCAGCAGCATCGGCATCTGCCGCCAAATTCAAATCGCTAAAATACGACCTCCCTTCCCATTATTTCAAGTCTATTTGCTTCAACTCAAAATGCCCGCAAACTCGTACGCACAAAATAACTGATTCTCAGGAGCGAATGGGTAGTTTCATATCATTTTTATTTGGAGGAAAGAGCCATCAAGGCCTCAGGGCGATAGGTTATTGTTTCTCTTAGGTTATTGCACATAAATTAAAATCGAATGTAAAAAGACAAAAATAATATTTATTGTCAATAAGTACATTATTCATGAGAATAACAAACTTAGCCAAATAGTTCTGTGCTACATATTTTTTTCGTGATGAAGTTCTGAAGAATGATTCATCAACTCCTGGATAAAGAAAGAAGAGCAAGAAACACAATCAGAGTACATCACTGGTAATGTTTCAAAAATTAAAGGAAAATTACACCTCCCTATGAAAAACACAAGAAAGTTATGAGAAAAGCTAGGACTTTCAAACAAAATTAGCTAAGTAAATTGGCCGTAACTGAGTATTGCACTGTTAAACAATTTTTAGACGATATCCACAAAAATCAGTTATGTAAGACAAAAATGGAAGCAGACGCGTAACTATAGGGGGGGAAGGGGGATAGATCCCCCCCAAAGCCTCAGAGAAACAAAAAGAAATTGTCTAGTTTTGACATTAATAACTGCGTCTGCTTAAAGTCAATTTTTTAGTGCGAAAATTATGTGAAATGTATTTCCAGGCATGCTATTTTTCAAAAACTTTCCCCAACGAAGGTGGAGAATCGCCACCCCAGGCTATCCCCTCCCCCCAAAGCATAGTCCTAGTGACGCCTCTGAATGGCAGCATGGATGATGCGATGATTCAAAACTTTCTAAGGAACTAGAAATACAGCTCAGTAACTTCTTAGAAGAAAATTATCTTAGACTGTTGCAAAGAGTATTTCAATACCAGGTTAAAATTAAAGAAAGATTCACATGACACCAACACAAAAATTCATAAAGTTAACTTCATTAACAAAACAATTTGGTGTAGATAAGTGAAAAATAAAGGCATTAATTAAAAATGATTTAACTTAATTAAATAGATTTAAACTAATTCTAATACATAGTAACTTCAAACCACAGAGTTTGGATGTTTGGAGCAAGCACATAGAAGCATAAAAACAATGTGACGAGCGAAGGATGGAAGTTAACTAAGCATAGTAAAAATTATGCATTCCTTTTTCGAGATCCTTGGAATTTAATAATAATCGCTTCAAGCAGATGAACTACATTTGGATTGATCATTCTTAACAGTCCTATACTTACTCCACGGGAAAGATATGTCTTTATCAATTGAGAGGAAATAAACTGAAATGTCACTGTTTTTCTATAGAGTTGGATTAAGTTACCCAAATTTAAACATCCAACAACTACGTTCTTGAGAAGTATTTCAGAACACATGACAGCAGATGCAATAAAAATGAATGTGACTTACCTGGCTACTTGTCGAGGAAAACAGAAAAACTTACAGCCCTTGGAAGGGCAGTCCTTAACTGCGCAACAATAACGTATTTCTTACGATACTCCAAATTTTGAAGATTATTACGATGCAATACACGCTGGCAAATGCCGACATTCTTCGATTTCACTACAGAACTCCGAAACAACAACACAGTTCACTTGAGAGGACGCGGAAGTCATCTTCATTAGTTTTCCTAATAGCACTTCGACCGAAAATAAAAATAATTAGAAATAGACATTTAGTTATCATAAGGAAAGGCAATATAGCGTAAATTGGAAATTCATGGCTGAATTATGCATTTTTATGACTACAAATATTATATTTAGCAACAACTACAAGAATAGGTGTCGCAAATGCTTGCGGAAAAATTTCCCCTATCCTGTTGAACTTCCCTGGTAATTACTCTACCCTCTGTTAAACGCACATGATGACTCATATTTACGAATCAACAGGAGACTGAATGTGGAATCAGCCGCATTTTGATAAAAGTTATTTAAAGAATGCGAGATATTGTTGCAAATGAACAAATGTATCAGTTTGTGCGCCGTTAACGTCAGGAATATTTACCGGTTTTTTTGTTTTTGTTGTTTTTTTTTTTATTATTTAAAAAACCAATTTTAGGAAACAATAGCAATATTTAGGAAGTAAGATATGCCGTCGCATGTTCTCTGATAAATTCTGTGCATTTTGGTACTTCATTTGTAGAGTTTGGTTGCGTATAAGTTGAGAAAAAGGTACCTATCTATACAGTAGAAATAATATAGAGGATGGGAGAATTTAATGGATAGCTACGTCAAACCAGTCGTAGGTTTCTTGACCAGCGATGATGATCACATAAAAACGTTTCGAGAGCCCTGTGTTGCTCACCCCTTCAATAAGCGCTTCAATGTTCGTGACCAAAAATGCCTTTGAAGATTTCATCTCGGAGCTCCATCTTCGTGCTGTATCAGTGCCGTTAAAAGTGATGTGGAAGAGCCAATTTCCCCTGCCCTTGCGATCAGGCGGAAACGTTATCGCCGCCGCTCCCTTCAAAAGGATCTCTTCAATTTCACCCGTTCGAAAATTGATTGATTGATTATACGGAATTTTATCTTTTTATAGCCTTTTTATAATAATTGAACCTTTATGACCGAAGAAAATCATTCATAAAGCTCAACTAATGGAGTGGTCATGGGTATCAAACTTTTAGTCATTTTTTTATAATTCAATTACTTATCTCCTTTGGCCCTTTGCTTGTTCGGCAAATTTACTTTTTTGTCCCCTAACTGTAAGTAGCGTTATTTTATGTGGGTGATACTTTTTGGAGATTTTTTCTCCAAAATTTCTTCTCTGTAGAGAATAAATATGTAGCTATGAAGAGATTAGCGTATAGGAGAGAGAAATGGAGAGCTGCGTCAAACCAATCTTAGGATTGTTGACTAATGATGATGATGATGATGATGATGATACTTTTTGGATTATTATCATTCAATTCTAGTTCGTAAATTTAAAAATGAGGTAAGAGAAGCATCGTGAAAATCGTGATAAGAAGACTGAATAACCCTGAGATATGACGGCCTAATGAAGACAATGGGGTAGTTTCCTTCATCAAAGAAAAGGAAAGACATTGAATGCGAGTCGTTACATACCATTAATGTATTCATAATATACGAACTATTTGGTTGTAGAAATACCAGTTTAGACGAATTGTATTGGTCAGTTTTAACCTCATTAGATAAAGGCCAGATTGGCGACCATGCGATGCTACTCCACGTGGCGTCACAGCGGCCCAGATGCTAACGAGTAGTCAGGAGTCTTACGTCGTCTGACATGATATTACCAATGCATGCAGGAGGCACAGAGCTCAGGGAAACATTACTTAATAATCACCTATTAAAATTGCCTATGATCGGAAATTTTCCTTCGTTTGATAGGATATTAATAGCCCTTATTTAATCTAAGCGCTACCTGCTAGCAGCCTGCATCGTAGCGGCGCTCATAGCCTCGCACCAAGGTGGCCTTACACAGCGGCAGCCGGAACCAGAATGACGTCAAACGGGCTTTTCCTAGCATCCATTCTTAGCCGTCGCGTTTTCGCGCGCTTTAAAATTTTTTATTTTCATTTAATCGCGAAAAATAGATATCGCCATTTAAAAATCTATAAGCGTGAAAAACATACTCCAGGAGTAATAAACTTTCCATTTTGGCAATAAAAATAGGGAACCACCCTATTGTCGAGGAACAAGTAGATTGTAAGAACGGAGAAGGAAGGTTTCGAATAAAATATATGGAATAGGTAAAGACAGATGTGAAAGAGAAGAAAATCGTAGATTTGAAAAGATTAGCTGATGAGAGAATTGTGTGGAGAGCTGCGTTAAACCAATATCAGGATTTTTTACCAGCGATGGTGATAATGATGAACAATTAAGAGTTCCACGAAATAATATTTACTCCGTACGATTGGGATACGCCCAACTTTTTCGATGCGTGTTTACCACCCCATTGAGTGAAAGATGCCTCTGTTAGTTACAGGAAACCAATTATATCCTAATTATATCTTAAAATTTAAAAATATATAGCAATAATTGGTCCACATTTGCAGGATGATTTTATTTTCGTTTTCAAGTAAAAATTTTCCCATTTGTAATGTATTATAAGTATTGCCTATGAGAGAACCAGCGAAGAGGTTTTTGTCATTGGTTACCGGAAGGGTCTTTTGTGACGGTGAAGTGTTTCCTTCCATTGCTCTGCATAATACCAGATGAAATGTCAACTCTGACTTCTACCTGAAAGTATTTAGAAATGGATTTCAATTGAGAAAAAACGTAGTCCCGTATACGGAAAGAAATTTATTTGTTCTTCGTACAAATGCGTATTTGTTGCCTCAATATTTGTTGTGGAGACGAATCCATCATTAAATATAGCAAAAACTTTTGCTTCACAGAAAAAACTCGTCTGCTACGGTAGAAAATGTTATTGGTAACAGTTAATTTGTAACTCTTACAAATGCGTTATTGATGCAAGCTATTATTTTGCTTAAGAAACAAATAGATTTGCAGTCTTCGTCAAGGTGAAGTGCATTTCTACCTCTTCCATAAAT
This sequence comes from Ischnura elegans, assembly GCF_921293095.1. Taxonomy (NCBI): domain Eukaryota; kingdom Metazoa; phylum Arthropoda; class Insecta; order Odonata; family Coenagrionidae; genus Ischnura; species Ischnura elegans. Next base: position 19,105,779 of record NC_060256.1, read on the forward strand.
GTAGCCTTTTTTCCTAACTGCTAGCGACGATAGTCGTGAAGGCTCGTAGAAAATAGCTGATTCATCATTTTCTACAATTTCTCAAAACATAATATGGAAAGCCCATCATTTTTACTGCAGTCGGGCACAGTACAAAGAGTGATGTATTTCAAAATTTTCGTGAAAATCGCATTTTAGTTTTCTCGCTGGAAGCGAAATTTTTCTATCCCTTATGCTCCATGAGAAAATGTATGCATATGCCGCATAAAGGGATAAGATTTCAAGCGAACGCGACGGATTCAAGGGGGGAAAATACATTAATATTTGAGCGAGCGATGTTATTTATTGGGAGTCGTTAGGAAACCCATGGCATTTGTCCTGTCTTCTCACTAAACTGATTTACATGATCCCTTGTTGATGTGAAAGTGGTTCGTTGATGGTGCCAAGAGGGTGCGAGAGACGTCAAAGCAATGATTCACGCCGGAATGGAAAGCAGGCCACAATATTGCATCGTGCACGCATCGGATTAAGGGAATATATATCTTCGTATCACGGCTCCAATCGTATATGATTTAACGCCAATACACTGTCAGCCCTTACGGGTAGTCGACTAGTCGTTAATCACAAGCCGCGCAATCATATCGTTACTCTACTGCCCCAAAAACAGGAATGCAATGTTTTCAGCGCCTAGTAATGCATGTATATGGTGTGTATTTTAAGGGGTGAGAATCAATTCATTGAACGGAATATATAAAGGATCATCATCATTAGTCAAAATTCATTACAGTAGTTTGACCAGAGAGGAGAAGACAGTTCCTCGGTTTGACGCAGCTCTCCATTCCTCTCTCCTATCCGCTATAGCCTTTTCATAGCGGCATATTTCTTCTCTTTTACATCCTTTATTACCTGTCCTATGTAACTCATTCGGGGACGTCCCTTGCCCATGTTCCCTTCCACATGTCCTTCTACAATTGCTTTCATCAGGCCATCATGTCTCATAATGTAGTCAACTAAATTGTCCCGTCATCTGCTTAAGGCCTTTAGAAGACTTCTCTTTTCTCCAACTCTTCATAGCACTTTCTCTTGCTTACACGGTCCATCCATTCTATCTTCTTCATTCTTCGGCAGATCCACATCGCTAAAATATAATAGTCTCTTAAGTATGCTTCTTAAGCATAAACGCATTCGGAGGCGAGTTTAAAACGCCTCTACGAACCCTGGAAATGAACAACCGATAGATCCTTAAGAGCACCCGTGCAAGCAGTTTTGACAGCATCAAGGGTCCCTTGCTCGCGTCGGCGTCCTGTGAGGGCGATTTTTACTTTGGGGATGAGAAAAAAGTCTGCTGGGTGAAGGGTGGGTCTAGGGAGACTGGGAGATCGTTAAGATGAATCGCGATGCCATTTTTTGCGAGTTTCTCGGTAACCACGGACCTTGGATGCTTCCACAGCGGCTTGCACGCATTCTCTGAAATGTGTTCCGTTTGTTCCCTTCCAGGGAGCGAACGGAGCATAGAAATCTCGCCTACAGGAGTGCGCTGATGCTGAAGGAGCATATTTTGAAGACTACGGGATTTTTTTGCTATATCACTGATATATTCCTTTAAATTAATCTATTTCCATTACCTTAAATTCACAATCCGTATGTTCCCTCCAAATTATTAGCTCTATTACTATACCATTGATAACTTACGCACCATCGTTCAACTCTTTACATTATTGCGTTCGTCTTAGGTCGTAAATTATTGAAAGTTAACCTCCATTTACGACAGTAAATAGCGTTTTTGCATTTTTATCTTCCCCAGTGGTAGGCTAATGCCTCATAATGATAAAGTATAGTTTCAGATTACACAAAAGCTGCCATAAATTAAGGTTAATCATTTTTTTACTTTCTAAACTGGGATACTGGGATTAGCTAAGATTTTTTGCGAGGATAGTAGGCTTATTGTCATCGCTCTGATAATCTCAAAATGCCTCTACTATATGGTAATACCTACATTTCATCGGTGGATGTAAAAAAAACTATGCTTTCCACGCCGTTGTTTTCGAAAGTTTTATTTAATTATCATAAAAATCGTCTTTACTTTACTGCAATTCATAAAATAGGTTGAGGAAAACTCGATGACAATCGCAGTATAATTATAGTTGTGACGGAAAACTTATGTCATTAGTTAGGGGTTACGATAGCTGGTCACCGTCCTGGAATTAGCGTGACAGTGCAATTTCATATGGGCAACCATGTTCCACCACGAAGCATTACTTTCCTACAATTCGAACCCGAGACCATCAGCGTAGTCGGCGAGCTACCAATTAGGTTTGAATACCACACATTTAATGATATTTTGGCTTCTTTTTATTGGACGATTTACAGTAAATTCAATCAGTAGAATTAGATTAAGGGCATTGAGGAGAATAATTCTTAGGGTGTTTTACACGGTACACGGAATTGCGCAATCTGACGTACGTGCGAAGGCGCAATCAAAATTGCGTCGTGTAAAGCGGTGAATTGCTAGGACACATGCGAGAATGCGTGGATGCGAGACGACAAAATAGCCCCTGTTCTAATTTCGTTCATGCATTCGCGCAATTCCACGCCATTTTAGAAATTAATGCAGCTCTAACCTGCGCAATTCCGTGCCCCGTGTAAAACGGCCTTTAGATTTAGATAAAATAACTTATTTTATCTCAAAAAATGAATTCATAGATAGTCGTCGTTCGATGTCTCCACATCTGGCTCATTTTCGCTCTGCGTATCACGTAAAATTAGCGGATTTTTTTCACTTCACGTGGTAGGTTGGCCTCGTTTTTTTTTTAGAACTCCCGATATAATTGAGATGTATGGGTCAGACGTTAAAAGGAGTCTGCAAAAGATATTTATTTGGATTTGGCATATGGGAAAATTTTGAGGATTTTCTTGCGTAATGCTCTCGGAATCTCCTCACATCTTTGTTCCTGGCCTCCAATGCTTCCTCCTGTAATGCACAACATTAATGGAATTATGGATTTTTCTTAGTAATAGATGCTCTATGTAAAACTAGTTTATGTCCCGAATTATAACAGGCCCAATGAGAAACAGTAAAAACCCTTTACAAAATAAATTTCAAATACCTACGTTTCCATTTACCATTTTGAGCATCATGTGCATTTTCACCGTGATATTTCCAATATCAACTGCCTCAAGCGTATTGATTCCCTGCAAGATATTACTCTCTTGTTCCTTTGCTATATATTTGATTTCTCGCACCCACTGTAAAGAAATAAGCCAACAAAACCGGGTCGATTAGGGCCGAGGGTTTGACCGAAAATTTTCCCTTCAATGAAGTAATTTCTGATTTTCTTCCCAGAATGTATTGGGACACTGTAGACTGTATTATTTAAATGCCAATACTCACCTGATCCATTATGTAACTATTTTAGGGGTACTAAAAAATTTGCAAAAAAACACGTATTCGTGAAATCCTCTTGATTCTATATTTGTTTGTACTGGGAGTTTTCGACCCTGTTTTATCGACATTTTTGTTTCCAGTAGGTGCAAGATACCAAATATATAGCAATTACTGAAGAGAGTAATTTCTTACAGGAAATCTATTAGCTTCAGGCAGTTTCCGTAGGAATGATCACGATGATTCTCACAGTGGGGAATGGAAAGGTAGTAATTTCAAATTTATTTTGTAATAGGATTTAACTGATTTCAATTGGGCCTGTTATGATGCGGGGCATTAACTAGTGATACATGGATGCTGAAAAATTCCTAATTCCATTGTTGGAGCACTATCAAACGAAGCAATGGAAGCTAGGAACAAATACATGAGGTGATTCCGAGTGCAAGAAAATTCTCAACAGTATCTAGTAATGAAGATATCGTTCGCAGACTTGTTTTAACGTCTGACCCATACCAATTACATCGATGGTTCCAAAATAAAGCGAAGTCAGCCTACCAGATGATGTGTAAAATCGGCTAATTTGAAGTAATTCGCAGAGCGAAAGTGAGCCAGATGCGGAGATATCGGACGATGATTATTTTGAATTCATTTTTAGTGATAAAATACACCTCTCCTCAGAAACGCAAATACCTTCTGGGGAAGTTGTATGTTTTGCTTTGAGGACTTCCTAGCAATTAGGATAAATGGTGTGCCCATGCTTTACTGATGTCTCCCACCTATTGATGTTTGGTAACATTTCCTGACACAATCAAAGACACCGCTTCTTCCGGAGTATATTCTGTTTCAAGGATCTAAGGTTTTCGCGGCGAATAGATTGGAGGAAGAGTTCTCAGGTTTCCACATGTACCGCGCATTTAAGTGAATCTTCTTCTCCCTTCTCAGGTTCGCAGCGGAGAAGAAGCCGTTGGCTGCTTCAGTGGCCAGCGAACCCGCCAGTACCAGCCCGGGACTCGGCCTCCTTGATCACCGGCACCACGCAGCCTCTCCTCCGCCCGACGACGACATGTCTTCCTCCCCCGGCAGTTCCACCTCCTCCTACGTCTACGGCCAGGCGCCGCTGCACCTGCACCTCTCCGCACCCATCCGCTCCCGGCGCAAGTTCAGCTTCCCCGTCGCCCTGGAGCACGGTCCCCCGTTCGCCAGCGTGCAGGCCGGCACGTCGGCGAGACGGCGCTTCAGCGACGCCGTGTCCAGGCGCCTGTCCCTCGGCTGGAGGCACCACTACGGCGTCGGCGGCGCGGGCGGCGGCGCCTTCTCGCAGCAGCAGCAGGAGAGTATGGCTTGGGAGGAGCGGCAGGTCATAGCGCAGGCCAAGGGGCTGGCGCGGCGCTACATCAGGGCGAGGTTGAAGCGGTCCGGGCTGCTGCACGGCAAGGGCAGGGGTGGTCTATCGCGGCTCAGGAGTGCGACGCTGTTGCTGACCTCCTCCCAGCCGTCCTCGAGTTCTTCCTCTTCGGACTGTCCCCAGCCGCCGTGGGGCAAAGGCCTGGGGTCGGGGGACATGTCTGGGGCGGCCTCGCCGGTGTGTCACGTGCTAATGAGTGCTGGACAGGAGCTAGAGAGGATGCATCCTCAGGTCAGGTGATGGTCGTGACGAGTGATACAAGTTGGCCTCGGTGGCTGTGGGAATAAGTCCTTGTTAAGTTGTTGTGGTGTCCGTGATTCTCAATTGTTGTTTGTTCATAAACCTGCAATGTAATAGGCCTCAGTGGGCTGTTTTTTGGGTAAAGAAGATTTAAAAAATATATAGGATGACCTTTCAAAGGCTGTGAAATCTCCAGGGAAGCCCATTGTTTATCAAGGAAATGTGATATTGGTTTGTTGTGGTGGTTTTAGTGTTGGCTTCCAATCCTGGGTAAGCTTAGCAGGTAATGATCAGGCAGCCTGATCCTTTCTTGTGTTTTGTATTTCAGTACAGCACTCCATCTGTCAAATGGGATTCTATGCTGTGGTCGTCTCGTCACCTTTAGTTATGAGTGGGCTAATGCTCAAAATCAGTTTCTTATCACCCTTCCTCATACTACCAATTGTGTTAGCTATCAGTCGCATCCTATGAATTTAAAGCTGTCAGAATATATGACGTCTGCTATGAATGCTATATTTCTTAACATATTCGTTCTAATTTTGAATTTACCATATGAATGTGTTTACAGCATTGCACTTTAGGGCCAGTATGAGGTCTAATCATGGTTATGGCTTCCAATGGTGGGTCTAGGAACCTGTCAAGGGGGTCCATAGGTTAGGGTATAAACACCAAGGGAAAAATAACCTGAAAAATATGGAATTAGCTTCAATGTGTTATAATCATAATGCTACATTAAGCAAACTGCCAAAATCTTCAAACCTTTGGGAATTCAAAACTTCTGAAAGCCATTTTACCTGACGAAAGATGAGATTCAATGTTGGAGAGGAGCTACAACTCCCTTAGCAACCACCACTGATGCCCTCCCTGATGCTCTGTCACCTTTGGAATGTGTTGTTGGACCACTTGGGCACAGCAACAAGCACTGGGTTCTTCTATAGAGTTTGCATGGCCATTAACAATTCTTAATGGTATAGCAGTCAAAAACGCCTAGAGTCCTTAGTTCAATTCTCAGTCCTAGAGAATTTTGTTCTCAAGACAATGAATTTCAATGTTTGTTCAACCAAAGTTTTTAGACACGAGAACAGTTTATTCATCGCCCTTAATTGTTAGAGTCAAAACGTTAAAGTTATGCAAAAAACCAATTTTATTTGACATTTTAAAATGTCCACCTGATTTTTTTCCCCCCATCGCTAATTTTTGTGTTCATTCTTATGTTCATGCAAGAACACATTAGCTGTGAACACATGTTTTAATACATGGTTTAACCAGGTCTTTCGAATAGCAGTTGTAAAACCTTGGCTTCTTTACAATGAATTTGAAATTTTTTTGCATAGCTGCTTGTTGCGATTTCAATGATCATCATCAAGCATGTTATAGATAATGATAGTATAATTTAGTATTACAAAATTTCAAAAATTCCTTGTACATATATATGAAAAAAATTTCATGTGAAATCCTCAGAACTTAGGTATGTATATTTGTAGAATATTGACAAAATTATGAGTAAAAAGTATCTACACAGAAATACTGAGAACATACTGCATGAAATGATATAGATTTTTGTATTTACTGTTATTCATTAATTCTAGGGTGGAGTATAATGTTGCTTTTCATTTTTAATAGGTGTATGCTGATGTAAGCCGGCAAATGGGCATCACGTTATCAACAGAATCTATAGCTAGAGGAGCATTGTCTGCTGTAGGAAGGTCTATTTTCAAGGCAAGCCACTGAATTTTTATTGAGTATTCATACCATTAAATAATCACAGACTTTGAATCAAAAGTACGTGGTAATAAAGATGGTGAAATGTTTTACGAATAATGCTGTAATTACCTAGATGGCTATCAGGGTCTGGTATGCTACCAGTTACATCACCAAAACATCTTTGCAATTTTTATTTTATTTTTTGGTGGCTTCAACTCGCCTATAGTGAACAATATTTTTCCAACGAAAGTGAATTTGCATTGTATTTTATTTAAATTGGTGCTTAAATGGTGGCTTAGACATCTATTTGAAATTTGACTAGTTTTCTGACCTATAACCTACAAGAATTACTGAGGTGTTAGTTCTTGATAACTCCATTTGGAAACCCCCCTATTTTTGAGATGTATTATAATAAATTTGAAGTACTTAACTATAAAATTTTTTCTTTTCTATAAAATTACCTCCCATCAAGTGTACTGATCAGTGAATATTGAAAATGTTGTTAATTTTAAGCACCAGTTTTCCTACCCAGGCATTAAATGTAACTTGCACTAAGAGACAAATTCACCCCATGAAGAGGTGAGAATGTCTCGTGTTTGCAAAAAATATGCAAGACTTGGGGAAATAAATGAAAATTTAATAAGTGACTCGTAGTTATGCGCTGCTTCTCTTCTGGAAAAATATTTCTAAGTACATATGTACTGTCAACTGGGCTGATTTATCCTAATTTTTGGATTTATTTAAGTATACTGGGACTAGCCACGGTGATAACTTTTATGGAGTCACCCGCAGTGCACAAATTGTGCAAAAAATCCACAGAGGAAAAATCATTCGCCTTGACTGGGATTTGGATATAATTCAATCATCAATTTTTGGATATAATTAAAAAAAAATATGGTCATGTCTCGAGTATATTGGCTCTCTTGGTCCTATCATTATTTCAGGAGTACTGGTGAGAAATGCATAAGGTACTTTAATAAAACAGTAACTAGGAAAACAAAAAATAAGCAATTTTTTTTACATATCTATACACTTTTTTTTACTGATGAGGGTATGCTGGTTAATAATGATAAAATATTTTAATGTTTACTGATGTTTTTAAAAAATCTCAATGCCATAAAGTTGAAAAAAATTATTTTTAAGCCAATATATCAGCTTGCTGCACTTTTCGCCCAAACGGCAGTTGACAATAAATTGGTCTGCCACCCTAAAAGGATTATGAATGAGTTCTATTGAGGTGTATTTCTTTTATCTGATTATTTGTATCTCCTTTAACCAGAATGAAGTTACATGGAGCAAAATTGTGTCATTGTTTGCCGTGGCAGGAGGATTGGCTGTGGACTGTGTTAGGAGAGGGCACCATGAATACCTTTCATCGTTAGTGGAAGCCATTGGCGATGTGATCGAAGGGGAGCAGCTCTCAGCGTGGATTGCGGGCAAAGGTGGATGGGTGAGTATAATTAGTATTTATCGAGAGACTTCCACATGGTGGCAAGTTGTGCGACAGAAAGCATTTTTGGGGAAATGTAGGATGATAGGAGGGGAGTGGTCACTTTCTGGGGAAAAGCACCATCAACATTATGGGTGGGCATCCATGGTTTTATCGGTGGTAGACTGGTGAGAGGTGACAATGATGATTATAAGTATGTATTTTGTTTCTCGAAGCAGAATTCTGGAATAATAACAAGATTTCATATTAACATTTTTAGAAAGGTTTGGGTAGCCTCCTAAAAATCTGAGTTGAGGCTTCCATTTCAGAATGCACAGCTGAGTATTTTAATAAGAACACTGAAAATAAATAATTTATATATGTACAACAAATTATGTAATGCAGTTTTACAGTGAGCTACAGACAAGAATTTCACACAATAATCATTTTTTGCGAAAGTTCTTGCTCTCACCTCTCTAATTTTTCTAGGTAAAATGAAAATTTATATTAATTGGATGCCGTTAACTTGTGCCCAATAGAGCAGCAAGTTTAAATGAGGATTTCAAGTGGAAATTAGAAGTGATTGAGGTTTTTTTGCCATTAGTTAGGGTCAGCAATCAATTATTTTTAACCTGGTTGTCATGAAAATGTAATGGACTGGTCAATAGTAAAAATCGTACTATAAACTAACTACATACTTCAATACCAGATCTATTGATAAACTATCTCAATAAAATTTGACGAATTATTGGTCATAAATGTAGGTGGACATTCATTCAGAAACTTGTGTCCGTCAAAGGCGTGCAAAATAAACCTCTTCTCTACTCTCTGATCTCCCTCTCAAGATGAGATTATTTTTGTCCCAATATGGCTTAAAATTACATCTGGAATTTTAGGCATCATTAATAATCAAGAAAAGGGTGATAAAATAAACAACATCTTATATGATTTATCAACATTATTATGTATTTTGAAGTTACCACTGTGAATGTGAAACTCCTATTTCAAGGGTTTCTCTGCAATACATGCATCTGAAACCAAAGTTGCTTGATCACATTTAGTGAAGAGTATCCTATTATGAAATATTTTTCTTCCGGCCTTTGTTGAAAATCCTTTTTTCGGTGCCGTTTAGGATTTTCTTCCATTTGAGGCCTATTGCAGTTTTGTTGAACCAAACTGCATGTCGGTTAATTTCCATGGATACCTTTGGGTACATTTGACATGCTTTTTTATGAGAAAATAATACAATCTCAAAAAAAAACAGTTCAATAATATACTGGTTCTAAGTTTTTTTTCTAGTAACAAATATCCCATTTTTAATGTTTTATGCCATTTTTTCCTTGTTTTCTGGCCTTTTTATACTCGCTCCTCAATTAAAGATACATGCCTTGTGATAATGTCTAATTAATACATTGCTGTATCTACCCAAATATGCGTAAAAAGCAGTTAAAAGCTGCTAATGAACTAACTGTTATGTATACTTCCTACATTGGCAGACCCAATTTAACCAACCATATCTAGGAATGTTTTGTTTTGTGACTTTGCATTTGATTTGGCAGAGTTAAGAATACTCCGTTACCATTGGAATTTGGCGTATGTATGCTTTGGAGGCATTGTTACAAAATTGGGGGTGAAAGCTAAAAAATTTTTAAGTCTGAAAAAAGGGGCACCCTAGTCTATATAGTATTTTTTAAGAAATACAATTGAAACAACGGCTCTTGTAGCTACAAAAATATGCACAAAAAATTTTCATCCTTAATTCCTTGCAAATGGATTTGTGTCGTTTTGGCATTGTTTCAATAATTAATCTCAAGGCCTATATCCTTGATTTTAGAATGGACTTGTTTTATTTCCAATTAATGCTTGACTAAAACTGAAGTATGTATTCCTGCCTGGAGAAATATTATAGTGTGGTGAAATACGCCGAAAAAATTCTAAGAATCCAATAAATTGGCCAACAATAAACCAAATACTTTATTTTTTATTCAATTTTGGTTATCGAATGATCTAATAAGGAATTTCTTGTGTTTCAGATGGGCTTGGTGTACCATTTTTGCCCTGAAAGGCTAGAGCAGGGTAGTTTTAATCATTGGACTGTATCACAGACTTGCTTAATTGGTGTAATTACAGCATTGTCTGCCTCAGTATTGCTGCTCATAGCTGTTCTACTAAGGTGGTCGGGCAAATTCAGTTTTATCTAGAAACCAACGTAAAAGTGTAAATATAAGAACAGGGAAGTTGTTTGTTTCAACCAGGAATTTTTTTTACATTCTTTGATAATGTTGCTCAACCAACTGTAATTATAGTGAAGTGAATCTCAAAAGAAATCAGTAATAATGAATATCAGGTATGTATACATATTCCTACAAATAGAGTTTGCATTGCGTGGATGTTTATATTCATAATGCAAACATAGGCTGTGTAAATATTTATAATGTAACATGTTGTATTTTACTTTGTACTCTATTTTGTGATTAAAATTCTTAATTAGTACATATTCTTAGTGAAGACAATAATTATCATCCATGTTATTTGGTTTGTTTAGAAGGGTGAAGAATGGGACATGATTTTTAGATTCCAAAGAAAACTATTGCCCAGATGACGAAGTTCTTGAGAGAAATTACTGCAAATATGTGGATTCTTCTATTAGTCTGTTTGTGTGTTGTCACCCAGCGTGCATTTAAATGGGTTTTCTGAAGCAGGCGCGCAGTTAGGAATTAAGGCTAGGGGGGTTTTTAGGAGCAACTAATACTGGGGGGGTATGGAATACAGGAGGTGCGGATGCCCTCCCCCATAAAATTTTTAAGATAAAGAGTTCAAAATGGTGAGTTTTACGGCTTTCTGGGGGATATTTTATTAACCTTTTAACTATTCCATAAGTAATATTTATCCAATTAAGTAAAATGGATTAAATTTTAACAGGTTAACTGCCGAGGGTTTTTTTTTAATATGTCCCCTTAGGCCAAGTTAATATTTAAATGTGTTTATTGTGACTAATAGAGTTGAGCAATATTAAATTGCACATAACATTAATTTTTTCATTATAATGATAAATTTAATTAGCGGACACCGGTGTCCGCCACGGCGTCGGAGTCACGACCACCAACTTATGCACTCGCGGATATCTACAAATTTACGAAAATATGGCAATAACTTAATTTGTAGTGCAGTAAAACTTTGCTAATGAAAAAATAAATTGCACGTAACATTATTTTTTCTATCTAATGATAAATTTAATTAGCGGACACCGGTGTCAGCGTCACGACCACCAACTTATGCGCTGGCGGATACCTATAAATTTACGAAAATACGGCAATTACTTCATTTGTAGTGCAGTAAAATATTCGTAGTGATAAATAACACCTACATTCATTTTATATTCAGTATTACACTTCTTAGTAGCAGTTTTCTCTCCAGTCCGCCCCCCCTCCGCGGACACAGCTGTCCTCCGCGGAGCTAACTTTGTCTCCTTCCCTAGCGTATACTCAAGTCCGTTCCTGCCAGTAGGCGCTGCACAGACACTAAACAACAAGTTATACCAGGAGACCCTCCTTCCTTCTACATGTAGTGCTATTATGTTTATGACGGAGAACTCTTTTATTCGACTAATGTAAAACATTGTGTGGAACTTCATATCACATCATCAACACAATGTATCCCTTTCTACTTGTTGAAGGAATACGTAGCATTATATATAGGGCGCTTTTATGTCTTGAGACGACAGAACGTTTCGAAAGATCAGTGCTGTCACAGTGACATGAAAAGAGGCTACATTTTCTTCTATAATACGATTAGTAGAAGAAATGTGAAGAGTGCTCGGTGCCACTTTGTGCGTCCTGCGCTGAATTCTACTTTGGTGCGTCATCGTCCTTTTGGTAAGTTTGGTTTACATATTTAGTTGCATTTTTCTACTTTTTGGTTCACTGAATATTTTCATAATCTTTTTCATTATATAAGAAATGTTGAACCAAAATCTACTTTTATCATTAGTGATTCCACATGGATAAATTCACCCCGCGGACCAGATTCATTGCTGAAGCGGCTAAGAGGAAATACTTAGAAGAGTCATCTGATTCTGAAAGTATAACGGGAAATGATGAATATATCCCTTCCAGTGATGAGGACATCAGAGTGAACTCTTCAAGCGACGATTCCTTGCAGGATGGACAATTGCTACGAGGGACAACCTCCGATACAACCGACGGAGAGCTAAGTGAGAGTGAAAATGTGCAGCTAAATAGACCGGTGCCCTCATCACCAAATGCGTCATCTGACTTTTGGACTGAACCAGTGAAAAATCATCCGAATTTTCAGTTTACGGCGCAGAGTGGATTGAGTGCTGTAGTTGCAGATATGAGTAATCCTTCCCCTTTTGGAATATTTTCTAACATTATAGACAATGAAATTCTCGAAATGATAGTGGAACAAACTAATATTTATGCCAATCAAGTGAAAGGTCTGACTACTTCTAGAAAATCTCGTGTGGTAGATTGGAAACCGACAACTCTTCACGAGATCAAAAAGCTCTTTGGGATTCTGATTTATATGGGTGTGGTAAAAATGCCAAAACTTTCTGACTACTGGAGTAAAAACTTCATATATCGTAATGATGTAGCTCCTTCTCACATGAGCAGAAATCGTTTTGAACTCTTGTTACGGATGTTGCACTTCTCCAATAATGAAGAAAATTCAAACAAAGACCGTTTGCATAAAATTCAACCACTCTTGGATAAAATCATTTGTAATTATCAGGAATTATATACACCTGGGGAAATTTTATGCGTTGACGAATCAATTATTCCATTTCAAGGCAGGTTAGCATTAAAACAGTACATTCCTCAAAAAAGGCATAAGTACGGTGTCAAAATTTTTAAATTGTGCTCTGGTAAGGGCTATGTATGGAATATGAAAATTTATGCAGGACGTGAGCGCGATGCCAGGCGATCTGTTCCAACAGCTGTAGTTATGCAGCTCTCCGAGAAGTTACTAGATGCTGGCAGAACGATTGTTACAGACAATTATTACACGAGCTTAGAGTTGGCCAATTCACTTCTTGATCGTAGGACACATTTACTAGGTACCCTGCGTAAAAATCGGAGGGGAATACCCAAAGATGTAACGGCCAAAAAACTTAAGAAAGGGGAAATAGTAGTCAAAGAAAATCAAAGAGGTGTGTCAATAATGAAGTGGAAAGATAAACGCGATGTTTTGCTATTGTCAACATGCCACTCAAACGAGATGGAGGAAGTGGAAAAATATAGGTCAAGGGTTTTGAAACCAGTAGCTATCCTGAAGTATAATGAGGGGAAATCATCCATAGACCTTTCTGATCAACTTTCCTCTTATTCAACGCCATTGCGTCGGTCTTTGAAATGGTACAGAAAAGTAGCGTTAGAACTATTATTAGGGACTTCTGTGGTGAATGCTTATTTCATTTTCAACCAAATTTGTGGCAGTAAGATGCAGATAGTAAAATTCAGGGAAAACCTTATCGGATCGCTTTTGGGAAATGAGTCACAGGGCGATAGATCTCCGACCAGTCTTACATTGCCACAAACATCACGGAAAAGAATGGCTACTCATTCATTCAAAAAGGAGGAAGGAGGTGCGCGAATCAATCGGAAATATTGCCGAGGATGCTACGAAAAGAAACAACTTGGGGAAATTGAAAAAAACAAAGTGAAAAAAGTCACTACCTATTGTGATGACTGCCCTAAAAAGCCACGGTTCTGTTTGGATTGCTTTCATAAACATCATCTGTAAAAATATGAATAATTGTCCATTATTGCAATAAAAAGTGATTATTTGAAAAGGATATATATTATTTATTTCACCTTTCTGATATTTCAGGAGCAAGGGAAAGTAAGAATAAATGTCGGTGAGAGGAGGGCTCTAAAGACCTACAAAATTACTGCGGTAAAGTTAATTTGAATTATAAGGTAAAGCTGGGAAAGATTTTGTTATCCATCTCTTCAATTTCTTTTTATAGATGTGTTTACCAGTTGAAACTATCTGAAGGATGCAAAACACTGAGTAGAAAATATAATTCGTCTCCTAAAGAAGATATATATTCTTTCTCAATTACATCTGAAAGCATACCATAGTATGCTTTCAGATTTAATGTATATATAGCAGCCCTGGATTATGATCAAAGAGTAAGTACACCCTGCTCATACAACATCGTAGTTTATGAAACATTTAACACGGAAAAAGCGTCTCCGGAGGTCTACTTCGAGGGATAACGGCTTCCAATGTGCCAACCGGTATAAAAAAATACGTAAGTAACATTCAAGACAGCAAAAAAAATTTTATAAACAATTAGCAAAAACCAAAGGAGTGACAGTTTAGCTGAGGCCGTTGCGGAAAAGATATCTATGCAAAAGTACGTAAATGGCGGTCACCCGGCGCACGAAGACGAACTTTTTTCCGCGGACACCGGTGACCGCCACGGCGGGAGAAGAAGATACCACAGCAGACACCGGTGTCCGCCACGGCAGTCAACCTGTTAAAATTTATCTGAGTTCTGGGTTTATCCCCCAAAACCCCCCTCGATGCGCCATTGTTCAGAAGGCACCACTCACATTGCTAATGGGCATAGTGATCCGACCTTCAAAGATAAATGAGCTATAATTAGGGCTGTTAAACCATATTTATCTTTAATGGCCTTTAAATAAGCCAAGGATGTGGCAGAGTGGGGTAGCCAGGAATTATGTTCGGGGCGGGGGTGGGGGTTCCCAAACCCAGGGTGAAAATGTTTTTAAATAGGGTACTAATTTGAGGTTTTTCAACTAATTTTAATACTTGTCATAGTGGGAAAGACTTCATTTTTCAAAGAATTCTTTTGTAAATTCATGATTTTTTTCAATATTGGTAATAACTTTGTTGGCTCAGGTTGGGTAAGAAAGAAAAGGCATCCATTCTCTTTAACAATCAATGGTAGACTCCATTGTTTATTCACGCAGTTGTCAGTTGTTTTCAATACAGAAATCTAGTAGTGACAGATGGCACCACCAGTATGCCACAGAACGCCTCGAAAATATTTCAACTCCCAGCAAACTTCTTTATTCCCACCGGACTGGACCCCCCTCTCGCTATGCCTCTGATGTGGCAGCCATTAATCCTGGTAAACAAAGTCCAAGTCCCCTGCTGACCCCTCCTTCAACCTTACGTACTCAGGGAAAACTTTTTGCTTTGGAACCCTTTTGAAACTACTTTGAAACATCAAAATCTGTCATGGAACTGCTATGGAACTCATTTCTACCCATTTTTGCCGAAAATTGGAATATGAAGAAATTTGTAACTATCCCCTTTGAACTGCTTTGTGTATGTTCTTAAAGAAATGCTTTCTACTCATTTGGAACTCCTTTCGAAGGATTCAACAGGATTTCCAGGCATCAGTATTTCATATTGTGACTGCTGCGTATGAGGAATGATTTATGTATAGCCGCTGTCCACACATTTGTAATTCCTTTTGAACGGCTCCATGCGATTTGTAGACGTCATCGTTTGTTTTGGAATTGACTTCTATGCCCTGAAATATGCCATGGCTTGAAGTTCAGTTTGATTGTTCACTCGAGAAAACAAAAATTCTCTAGTATATGCAATAGAAATGCACAAGTGTTCGTACAGACAGCGTTACCCAGGTATTGAGCGAATCAGGCTGGGAGCCGCTAGATACTCGGAGGTTGCGTGATAGGCTTAGATTTCTTAAACTATTGAGAATAGATATCTTTAGGAGTGACTCAGAGAACATCATCTTAGAGACCCACACTATATTTTCAGGTCCAACATAAGCAATAAATTAAGAGAGATGTTTTGCTGATTGGATAGATATGAGAATTCGTTTTTCTGCCGAACCATGAAGGACTTTAATAAATGCTAGTCATGATTTTTTTTGAGCATTTAATTTATATATGTACACGGCTGGTGTCCTAACACCCCCTGCCACATGCTTTTTTTCGGTGGCTTGCTGGGTAGTACATATGTAGATGTAGATGAAGCCCTTTAAGAAATAATAATCGTAAGTCAGTTAATGGAAATGAAACTCCAAAATGGACATTCAAATGAGTTTAAAAAATAATTATTCTATTTTCCTTATTGCTTAAATTTTATAACTATTTGTGTCCATTTTGAAATGCGGCAATGTCATCTTTACTACATACTGAGAAGCTTGGTTTCATAAAATAAGATATGTATTCAGTAGCAACTTTAGTAAAAACTTGTCAATGATGGTGTTTTTTGGCATTGTAACGCCGTCATATTTGTGTTTATTTACTTGATGTTATTGATAAAATGGTTGCTACGGGGATGTTGGTTGTAGTGGTTGTTGACTGTAAAAAGGAAGAGATTGTGTGGCGTTAAAAAGAGATATGAAATAAAAGAGTGATATTAACAAAGGTGGCGTTACAGACTTTTAATTGGTGGCTTAACGGTGGGATACGACGTAACTGGTGTTTCGGCGACTCGGCATTAGAAGTCTCCTGAAGAAAAAACCGGAACGGTGGAAGGAGATATACTTCGGCTGCAGGGAAGGAAAAACCGGAACGGTGGAAGGAGATATACTTCGGCTGCAGGGATTTAAAAAAAAAATATAAAAAAAGAAGAGTCAAGACTGAAGTAACCACGCAGAATTTCAGAGGTAAGTGCCTGGGTTGGCAGCGTGTTTTATCTCAGTGACGAAAAAAAATTTTTTTTTCGGGCGTAGTGCTAGTCAGATCTTGAAATATTACGATGAGCTATTTAGCTCGATATTTAAAGAAAGATTTGTTGTTGTTGGCGGAAGAGTTGGGAGAAACAGTTCCCGAAGATGCAAAGATTTTTTCGATAAAAAAATTGATAACTAATAGCTGCAATTATGAAGAAGAATTCTGTAAAGAATGGCTTCAATTTCGAGAAAGATTGCGCAAAGAAGAAATTGAAGAGCGGGAACGGTTACGAAAAGAAGAAATTGAAGAGCGGGAACGGTTACGAAAAGAAGAAATTGAAGAGCGGTAACGGTTACGAAAAGAAGAAATTGAAGAAAGAAGACGTAGGGAGGAGACGCAGTTTGGGTTAGAAAGGCTAAAAATTCAAAATAATGGACTACGCGATGGTGTGTCAGATCAAAACATGCCAGTTAGACCAAAGTTTAAATTATCAGATGTCATGCCATGCTTTGACTCCAAGGAAAATGACATTAGTCTGTATTTGGTCACTTTCGAAAGGCAGGCAAAAAGGGCGCAAGTTCCCGTAGAGGACTGGGTTGTGCATCTCATAGGGCTTATGCCGCGTGACATTGCGGAATTAATTGCCAGGGAACCAGAAGAAGCAGCGAACAATTTTGATTACGTAAAAACACTGTTGCTGGAGAGGTTCAAGTTAAGTTCAGAAAAATTTAGACAACTATTTTTCAACAATTTGAAGGCAGCTGAAACATCGTGGAAGGAATTTACGTATAAGTTGAGGAATTATTGGAATGGTTGGATTTCTGGTTTGGGAATAAAGACATTCGAGCAACTTAGTGATTTAATGGTGACGGAACAAATAAAAAGGAAGGTTCCAGCAGAAGTGAGAGACCATTTCCTTGATGAATGGACTTCGTTTAAAGACGCTGATATTTTGGCAAAGAAGCTGGATGATTATGCTAACGTACGTGATTTATTCAGCAGGAAGACAATTATAGAAGATCAGAAAGAAAAGTTTAAGTATAGTGAGAACCGCTGGTTTCCCCGACAGAAAGATAATTGGAATAGAGAAGATAACCCACCGAATATCAAAGAATACTCCAAAGAAATTGAAAATGCTTTTGAACAAAGAGCTCTTCGTAAGTGTTATATCTGTCGGTCGACTGATCACCTAAAAGCTGAATGCCCTAAGCTAAGGCCCCCCACGCAGAGAACGAAAGAGGTGGTGGGATGCGTAATGACATTCGGAAGTGATGAGTTAATGAAAGATTTTATATCTGAAGGTTTGGTAAATGGATACAAAATGCCGATTTTACGAGATACTGGCTCGTCAATAGACATCATATGTCAAGATTTTGTAGCCCCGGAAATGCTGACTGGCGAGACAATATGTGTAATGACTCCTTTTTCCCAGAACCCTATTACACTTCCCCTGGCGGAAGTGAAACTAGTAGGTAAATTTGGACGCGTGTTTGGGAAGGCAGCTGTAGTCAGACGCGAGCTGGATCGCGGCATATATTTGCTGGGAAACCAAACGGCAAAGCTTGTAGAAGAGGCAAGGAAGCGAATGCCAGAGCCAGAGTGGGTGTGTGCGGTTCAGACCAGGGCAATGAAAAGACATGAAGAAAAGGAGGACATATCATCCTACAAACAAAACTATGAAAAATTCACAGGCATGGATGAAAATGATCTGCCATCACAAAAACTGGATGATGAATTGCAACAGTTAGCAGAAGCAAAGGCTGATGAAATTATATTGGTACAGGAGGAAAAGTTAAGTCAGCATGAACAATTCATGGAAAGTTGGAAAAAAACAGTAGAGAATGAAAGATTATTAATGAATTACCGGATGGAACACCGAGAAATGGTAGGACATCAAATTAGAGAATCTTGTCAAATGGCAGTAGAAAACATAAGCAAAGAGTGGATAGAAATTAAAGAAGCATATAAGAAAATCCAAATGCACCAATGTAAACTACATGAGCTCGAAAATAACATAGCAACAGCAAAGATGGTACTAGAGCAGAAAGAAATTCTTCATAAAGAAGATTTGACAAAGATAGAAAATGAGAAGCGCACTGCTGAGGCGGAGTGGAAACATATAACTCTTGAAAAAGAAAAAATTAAAACTGAGAGAGCCTCAATGGAAAAGGGCAAAGAAAAGCTAAAAGAAAAGATAAAATGTATTGAAATGCAAAGGAAAGAGTTGGAAAACAGAAGAGAAATATTCAAGGAAGAGATAAGAGTTGGAGAGGAGATACAGAAGAAGGTAGACGAAAAACGCACCTCAGGAATCATAGAAGAGCAAAGGAACTTGGAGAAAAAGCGGGAAATGTTGATGATTGAACATCATGATTTGTATAAAGCCAGGCAAATATGCGATGCACATCGAGCTATTTTAGAGTGGGAAAGAATGTGCATTGCCAGGGAGAAAGATGAGGTTCAGGATGAATGGATGCAGTTAGAGAAGGAGAAAATGGCTCTGGGAATCATTAAGGCAACTAATGATGAGAAGATGATGATGCTTGAAACTGCATGGAAGAAAATAAAAGAAAAAGAATATGGAATGGACATTCAATTCAAAGGATTGGAAGAAGAAAGAAAATGTATAAGCGATGAACGTATTTCCCTTCAGAGTGAGAGGATCCATCTCGATGAGTTGAAAACAACTGTACTAACAAGAGTAAGTGAAATTAACACTGAAATCAGTCAAGTTGAGCAACAAAAGAAAGAACTCTTATCCATGACATCTGTTATAGGTAGGAAAAAATCAGAACTTGAAGAGGAGAGAGAGGCTCTTAAGCTAGAAAAAAGAGAATGCATGAAGATATCAGAAAGAACTGGGGAATCAGATACATCATGGCAAGATTACAGGTTGAAACACTGTGAAATGGTTGAGAATATTAAGAACAGAATTCTTGCACTAGTTGATGAGGTTAGCTGCATGGAAGAAAGATCTTTAGATGGAGCAACCCAGAATGTACATAACTACAAATTGCACCACCAAAACTTTGATCTCACAAAAAAATCAGAACAAGGAATTAATGCAGCGAAACTGGATGAAGATCATGATACCCAAATAATAAAGCACCTAGTGAAAGCTGTGAAAAGCATGGAAAAAGACACGTGTAAAATGAAATCTAAAATAAAAAGGAGGCGCCAGCTAAGAAACAAGTAATCACCTTAAAACAACAAGTGAAGAGAATGCGAGGACAGTTATCCAATCTGCAAGAAAATTTGAAGGAGAAAAGTGAAATAAATGTTAATGCTATTGACCCGATGAACAAATTTATGCATCCCTATCAAGAAAGCCTAATCGCCAGAATAGATAACGGAAATTGTGATGAATGTGGGGCGATCACCAGCATTAAAAATATAATGAAAACAAGAGCTGGTAAAATGGCAGGTGACTGGAAAAGCACAAGTTTTCTCCAAACAAACTATTGCCATCAGTGTTTCAATGTTATAGAAAATCAAAATGCTGATAGCTTAAGTAAATCTATTCAGAGAAACGTCATTGAGGTAGAGACGGTGTCGGGCTTGGGCACTTGCCATTCAGATTAAATTAAACAGAACTTCTTTGCAATAAGTTCGTTCTTAAGGGGGAAGAAGGCTGTAACGCCGTCATATTTGTGTTTATTTACTTGGTGTTATTGATAAAATTGTTGCTATATTTGTGTTTATTTACTTGATGTTATTGATAAAATGGTTGCTACGGGGATGTTGGTTGTAGTGGTTGTTGACTGTAAAAAGGAAGAGATTGTGTGGCGTTAAAAAGAGATATGAAATAAAAGAGTGATATTAACAAAGGTGGCGTTACAGCATAGCAAAAGGTCTCCTATTGACTGAAAATAATGTCTTGGAGAATGTTAGATTTGGTCTTAGAATTTCTCTTTCATTGCCAAGTAAAAATAAAATTCAGCAGGTATGCTATATGTACTCTGCTTGATGCAGACAATGTATAAATATGAATTAAGAAGCCCTGCATAAAAGCTGAAGAAATTACCAGCCATTCAGATGGAAAACATTGTGGCCATTACCCCAATTGTTAGAATTATCCTAATTAGTCCAGGAAATGAAGCTCATAAAAGTGAAAAACCTTGCAATTTTTTCAAACTGAATCGATTTGCACCAAAATTTGGGATTAGACTAATTATACCCCCTACTTCAAAATCTATATTGTGCCGAAGGGCG
This sequence comes from Ischnura elegans, assembly GCF_921293095.1. NCBI lineage: Eukaryota > Metazoa > Arthropoda > Insecta > Odonata > Coenagrionidae > Ischnura > Ischnura elegans. The sequence continues at coordinate 19,126,775 of NC_060256.1, forward strand.
CTTTTTATTTTTTAGGGGTGAAAACTACCCCTAAAAGCTGGAACTTAAAAAATTATTTTTTAAAGCTAAATACGTGTAAAATTTAGTTTAAATTATATGTATAATTATTTTTTTTATGTTTGGAAAATAATTTTAAGGTGTTTCAACCCATAATAATCAACCCTTATTGGGGGTTAATGTAGAAAAGAATTTTCAAACTGAATCGATTTGCATAAAAATTTGTGATTATACTAATCATACCTCCTTTAAAAATATTTTTCAAACCGAATCGATTTGCATAAATATTTGAGATTAGACTAATCATACCCCCTTCTTCAAAATCTATATTATGCCGAAGGGCGCCTTTTATTTTTTAGGGGTGAAAACTACCCCTAAAAGCTAAAACTTAAAAAATTATATTTTAAAGCTAAATACGGGTAAAATTTAGTTTAAATTATTTGTATAATTATTTTTTTTGTTTGGAAAATAATTTTAAGGCGTTTCAACCCACAATAATCAACCCTTGTTGGGGGTTACTGTAAAAAAAATTATATACCCTAAAAATAAAAATTATTTATCACATTGTATCTTCTTATTCACTTTCTAACTCCTTTTATTATATATTCACTTTTTTCTCTCATGGTTTTAATCACAGCACAGAAAAGATATAATAATAGGATAAACAGAACAAACTTCGTCATGGTAACATAAACAAATAAATGTACATTTATGTAGACATTACATGAAACACAATCAAACGGAGACTGTATGGCTTCCAGTCTTCCCACCACATGCATGCACACAGGTCAATGTGAGCGACAGCACACATACTCACAAATGTGTATGTATCTTATGGGTATGTGTGTTTATTTTGTAGCAAATTTGAGTGTATCGTTAGCTTCTAACGTAAAGTACACAAAGTATATGCTGATTATGAGGAATATTATGCTCTGAATTGTGGATTTCGAATTTTTCGAAAATAAATTTGATTGGTATTTCAAACATAGCTCCTTTATTTTTTATGATAGAAAGTTCATTTAAATTGTATTTTGTAGGGTTTTTACTGACTACAAGGTCATGTGAATTGAATTTTTTTCGAGTCATTTATTTTTAAAGGGGAGGGATTTAAGGGTTTAAATAAGGTGGAGCTCCCTTGGAAATAGAGGTTTTAATTATCAATATCTCACCAAATATTTATTGTATAGAAAATTAAAACACACAAAAATATTTGAAAGCAAAGAAGCTACAATTTATTACTCCTGCATTTTTTTCATATCTCCAGTTTTTTTGGAGTTATTTTGAAAAAAAGAGCATTTTTAACGAAATTGTAGAAACTGACTTTTCACTTTTTCCTCCAATTTTTTCAAAATTTAGAGTTGTAAATTAAAAAAACTTCTAGGATCAATTAACAATACTTAAATAAAGAGAAATACTGAAGGGCATTGATCAATTTTGTCTATTGTGGTAATAAGGAGTTGTTTTCACTGATTTTTTCGTACAAAAAAGTAGGGACTGACCTTATTTTTAATCATAACTCGCTCAAATTTCATGATAAAAAATATTTTTTCTCAGTAGAAGAAAGTTTTTAAAAAACACTATTAAACATATCACATACTTTTCCTCGAAAATTACATTTTTCCCGCTATTTGGTATTGAATCTTTCAAATTTAGCGTATGACATACAATAGATAACCATCAACAAGTTGTAGCTCGGTCCGAATTGGTCATAAAGGAAATATAAAATAAGATTTTTATTTAATTTTTTACAAGCTACAGTTTTGTAATTCACAATTTCCTAATAAAATTAATACTTTTCAAGTTATTTGCCTATAATCGATTAAAATCGTTGATTTTTTCGTCAAAAAACTGTTACTTTCAATCGCAAATAACTCGAAAAATATTAATTTTACGCAAAAAATGGATAGAACATTTTATTCTTAGAATTTATTTTTCTATCGATTCCTCTAGTCAAAATATAATTAATATTTTCCACCCCTGAGATGGGGTGGAAACCACCCCCAGGGTAAAAGCGCCCGTCGGCATGATATAGATTTTGATTCTTGGTATATTCCCTACTTATTGTGAAAATTTCAAGAAAAAGCGATTCAGTTTGAAAAAATTGCGAGCCAAAATGCTTCATTTCCTGGACTAAATGGTTTTTACATATCTGTAATGATGAATGCCCGAGAAACTTTAAATCAAGAATACTGTTAGGAGTAACTGAAAATTAAAGTAAAATTGTTGAAAGGAAATATAAGCAAAGGTGTGACTGTGGAAGGTGCTGTGGAACCCCCTTTCAATTGCCAAGATACTCAGAATTAGCCTCTAAAACCCAAACAATCGGATATAAAATTTGAATGGCAAGTTGAAGGAAAATGATGAGGAAGTTTTTTTGAAAAAAATTTATTTTACCTCCATGCTTCATTTAATTGCTTCATAGTCATTCATACTCACTCACGTACTTCCTGGGACACATGTGCCCTAGTTGACATTTAGCTCCACCAACAACATCCCTCCATCTCTTTCTATCTCTTTCTATAAGCTCCAATTTTCTCTCAATGAGATATTAGTTGGTCTCACCATCTCTATCTCAGTCTTTATCCATCTGGGTTTGCTTTTAGAACTTCCTTCATCAAACTTATGTCTTCTTTTCTCAGCACATGGCCAAACCATCGTATTCTTCTGCCCCTAATTTCACCAATACATTATATCATTTTTTTTCTCTTGTAGAGTTCTATGATCTCCAAAGTAAACTTTCTTCTCCACCTCCCTTGGTCATAAGATGGTCCATAAATCACACGTCAAACCTTATTTTCAAATATGTAATATCAATGATTTCTCCTCTTTCTTGTTTAGTAACCACGTCTCTGATTCATAGATCAGTACTGGACAGAAAATTGTTTTGTATATTCTTACTTTTGTTGTATGGGATTGGGATTTGAAGAGAATAGCCCTCTTGTGAATTGCACATACCACCTTGGTTTTTGAGCCATTTACTTTTTGTCCTATTTTTTCCTTTTCTTCCATAAATATTTTAGTCTGGCTTGTCAGGTCTTTCAACTTATGACAATAGGGTGGTTTCCTATTATTTTTTATTGCCTAAATCGAAAGATTATAGCTCCTGGAGTATGCATTTCAAGCTCTTAGATGTTCAAATGACGATATCTATTTTTCGCGATGAAACGAAAAGTGAAAATTTTCAAGCCCGCAAAAACGCGATAGCTAAGTAGGAATGATGGGAAAAGTCCGTGTGACGTATTTCTGGTTCCAGCTGTCGGCGTGTGAGGTGACCTTGGGGCAAGGCTTGAGCACTGATACGACGCAGGCTGCTAGCAGGTAGCAGAGTACCCTGGTACCATGTAGCGCTTGGCTTAATGAAGGATTATTAATACCTTATCAAGCGAAGGAAACTTCAGACCATAGCCAATTTTTACAGGTGATTATTAAGACATGTTTCCCTGAGCTCTGTGCCTCATGCATGCATCGGTAATCTCAGACGATGTAAAACTCCTATCTACTCGTATAGAAACTAGGTCTTTGTGACGTCACGTGGAGTGGAATCGCATGGGCACCAATCTGGCCTTTTTCAAATGAGGTTAAAATTTACCATTGCCATTCGTTTGAAGTGGGAATCATAAAACCAAATAATTCGTATATTATGAATTCACTAATGGTGGATGAGGAATCACAATCAATGCAATTCGTTTTCTTTGATGAAGGAAACCACCCTATTATCAATATGTCATCAGCAAAAGCTAAAACTTTAGTGCCAATTCTGACACCAAGGACCATCTCAGCTACTATTTCCAGGGCTTTCTTGATCGTAATGTTAAACAGAATTGGGAAGAGTCTATCTCCCTGTCTGACTCCAGAGTTTATTCCAAATGACTCCAAAGTATTGCCAACAGCCGCTAATGAGCTCTTAGATTCTGTAATGGTCATCCTAGCTGGATTAATCAATTTTTTTTTAGGGATTCCAAACATGTCCAACTTTGTACATAGTTTCTCTCTACTTACGCTGTCATTTACATCCTGAAATTCATTGAAAATTGCATAGAATTCTTTGTTTTGTGTGGGGTACTGCGTACACTTATGTGAGTTCTTGTGTAGGACTGATTTGGAATCCTTTTGAACTGGAATTTTGGCTCATGACAGAAGAGTAAAAGCTATTTAACAATTGCATTTTCCCTCTGTAATTCTTTCCTTACAATTATTACTAGGGGGCATCTGTTAATTACGTGAGGTGTTGTGGCAATTCTTGAACCCCCCACCCTTCCCTCCTTGGTGAGATTTGGCTCCCTTTGACCTCCCTACCATATGCGTGAGATTGTTTAAAATGCGTATTTTCATTGTAAATACTCTATGCTTCATTGCGTTAGATTTATTTTTTTTTAATTGTTGAATAATATTTACAGTACATTCCCGATTATCTGGTCTAATGATGGGGAGAGACGGCTCGAATAATCCAAACTTTATCTTAAATGTCTTGTAATGTTCATAATTTACGTAAAACAAAATATGTTATTATTTATGCAGTTATTCTGTTATTTAAGAGTGCTTCCCGAACTCATTGAGAGCTTTCTTCACCGTTCGCGATCTTTTTAGTGGCGATAACATGGTTGTACTGTTATTATTAATGCTCCATGTAAGGCCTGGTTTTGAAAACCACACATCCGTGGCTGTGTGATCATGGATACAGAAAAGTGGCTTGCACGAATGCTTCAAAACCACTGCTCGACGTCAAAACTACACTGTCAGGAACCACGACACATAGTTGCGTCTCGCACAAGTTGCCCGGGTTGCTACTGCTGTGCGACATGTATCCGTGATCGAAGACTGCGGTCAAGCACTGCGAGGCTTGGAAAACAGAAACACGGTGCTCCCGTGAATGCAGCTAGAGCGTGATCGCTTCCGTATTACAAAGGGGACTCTAACGGAAATAATAAGCCTGGTGTATCCTAGCTTTAATGCCGTTATTCTGATGATTTTGCGTCTGATTTTTATTTTAAAAGATCGTGGAAAAAATCGAGCGAGGGTGAAAATTGTGCACGTAATCTGAAACCCGGAGAAACTGCAGCCAGATAATCAGGAGTGTGCTGTACTGTGGCGCTTACTACTCTAAAATGTTTTTCTGTAGTATGAGTAGCATAAGAAAATTTTTAACCTCTCAATGCTAATAAGTTAACCCTTTCCTGCCGGCGCCTTCTACTGGGAAATGTTTTTCCGTAGTTTGAGTAGCATAAGAAAATTTTTAACCTCTCTGTACGGAGCTCTTTTTTTGGGGTGGAGTTACCCTGATATTTTCATCTCTCAGATATGTGACCTAACTCAACATGATGCCCATCCCTTACCCACTGGTCTAGACCCTCTAATCCCATCTTAGCACGAATCCACGGTCAACTTATTACGTTACCAGTGTTTTTTATTTTCAAATAAATATTGCATTGGATTTTCAATAATTTACTCTTCTAAAGGAATGACGAACATTTTTTTTAACCGTTGTGGAATTTTAAATGAATTTCTAGTCTTAATAACGACAACATAAGGTACTTAGACTATAAGTCCACAAGTCTGTTATTGTTAATGCTAAAATTTATTTTAAAAATAGGGTGGTTTCCTATGATTTTTTTATTGCCTATATCGGAAGATTATTACTCCTGGAGTAGGTATTTCACGCTTTTAGATTTTTAAATGACAATATATATATTTCGCGATTAAATGAAAAGTGAAAATTTTCAAGTGCGCGAAAACGCGACGGGTAAGGAAATCTTTCCGTGTGACGTATTTCTGGTTCCCCCTCCCGCCTTGTGAGGTGACCTTGATCGAGGCTCTGAGCGCTGATAGGACGCAGGATGCTAGCGGGTAGCTGAGTACCTTGCTGGCTGGTAGCGCTTGGCTTAAAAATGGTTTATTAATACCTTATCAAAGGAAGAAAACTTTCCGACCTTAGCCAGTTTTAATAGGTGATTATTAAAACATGTTTCCCTGAGCTCTGCGCCTCATGCATGCATTGGTAATCTCAGACGATGTATAACTCCTATCTTCTCCTATAGAAACTAGGTCCCTGTGACGTCTTGTGGAGTGGCATTGCATGGGCGCCAATCTGGCCCTTTTCAAATGAGGATAAAAATGGACCGTTGCCATTCGTCTAAACCGGTATTTCTAAAACCAAATAATTTGTATATTATGAATACAGTAATGGTGGGTAACAAATCGCAATCAATGCCTTTCAGTTTCTTTGATGAAGGAAACTACCACAATTGCTTGCGCTCAGAATAAAATGAATAATTCATTTCAAAGTAAAAAAATATTGTAGTATGCCACAAAATATATCATTGAAATAACTATTGACAATATAACCGCTTCCCAGCGGCTTCCTGCAGTGAGGGCAATCACAGATGAGTGGGAGGGTCGGGCTTAATTGCTGAACTCAGGCCGGGCCTGAATGCATTAGGCAATTGCTACCTCGGCGGTCACTTCCCTTCCTTTGCATCGGCCAGAGCCAACGTCCAGTCTTTTGCGTTGAAAAATCTGCGACAGCTATACCCGACGTCAGGTGTTCTGCGTATGAAAATGCCCATGGGCTCCACCTGACATCCGGTACCAAAGAGTTAAGACTAGGACTGTGCAAGACTCTCGACCACAGAAGAGTCTTAACGGTCGAGATGAGAATTTCATTTCTCAGCATTGTCGGGACGAGTCTCTCGAGGCGGCGGGAGTCTCGCCTTGGTTGAGAGTCTTGACGAGACTCGAGAAGTCTCGCCCCTTCAAGATTTCTCGACTCCAGTCGAGACTCCTGGCTCATCAAAAAAAATTTTTATGTTAGACATTGAAAATAATTTAATAAAAAGATTATTTTAAGATATGTTAAATGTTTCCAAAGCCAAAAATAGTTGTAATATAAGATTGACATTGACAACTTAAGCATATTTTATTATTTAAGAATTGACAGGTAACCATGAACCTTAATTACCATAAATAAACATTGAAAAAAACTAGAGATGTGCGAATAGTATCCGCGAATACTCGAATACCTCGAATATTAGAAAGTATTCGATATTCGAGGTTTCGAATAGTTATGCGAAAAGTACCGCCTCGAATACCTCGAATACTTTGAATTTCGCGTCATACACTGTCGCACGCACGTCGTTGGTAGTTGACTCGGAAAAATGTAGAGAACTGTAGTCATTTAGTGCTCGCAGCGCCGTTTTACGCAAGTTGACGAATTACATCAAATTCGTGGATTTTAGCGGTGAAAAGAGTTCGACGAGGGGAACCGAAAATGGTCGGGTGAAAAAATCCGAAAATCCCCGATTCCCCCCACTAGGAGAACCTCAGTGCCGTGGGATAGCAACCTTAGGGCATTTCCCACGATCCGCTATCCCCCTCCATTCAGCACTCGCCTCACCCACTCTGAAGCTTTCCTCTTCTCCGAAATCAAACAAAAGATCCCAGCTCGCGCAGGGATCGCATTACGAAGACCCCTGCTTCGAAAAAAATATCGAGTTACGAGAACAATAAAAACGTGTTTCACGCCCTCCCCCCTTTTCTTACCAACTGACCTTTTTTCTGGCTACCTGCTTCGAAGTTCCCCAATTCTGGATGTCAACTGCTGTGTGAGTACCGTGGGATACTTACATTAGCGCATTTCCCAAGATCCGGTATCCCTCTCCATTCAGCACTAGGCCCCCCCTCTGAGGCTTTCCTCTTCTTCGAAATAAAAAAAGGCCACAGCTCGCGCAAGGATCATATTACGAAGACCTTAGCTTCGAAAAAATACCAAGTTACACGAGAACCATAGAAACGTGTTTCGGGCCCTCCCTTTTCTCCCCCACTGACCTTTTTTTTCCTACCAGCTTCGAAGTTCCCCATTTCTGTGGAGGTCAACCGCTGCATGAGTCATCTATTAGCACAAAAGGTGTCTAAGAATGACTTTCGTCAATTGAAGTTACACCTTTATTGAATTGAAATATTAGTAATGTGCGCGTAATTTCAAAAAGAATAAGACCAAACACGATGTATTTCTGAGTTTATTTAAGCTTTTTACGCAAAGAAATAAATGTCAAAATACGACGGAGACTTAGCATTCTGGCGAAACTCGATATGAGCAGCAGAGCTTCTCGGAAGTTGATGCGGTATTTTTTTCCGAAAGCATATATCAAGTTACAATTAATGAGTGGTGCTATAAATCTTTATTGTTACAGTCCCAGACATAGGGATATTTTCTCAGAATATTTGGTTTCTCCCTGAAAGCAATTACAATTCATCTTCTTATCTCGTGAGAACTCCCAAAGATGGACTGAAAATAATTGAAGAAAATCCGGTGGAATAGAGCTTGTATTTTGCAAAATGCCTCAGATTGTCAGCTAGCACTTGGCAGCAGGAGTGAGGGTAAAGCGATGTTAGTTGAATTAATGATATGCCCAATTGTTTCCATAAAATTAAAATATTCATTAATCAGCTAAATTCCTGTTCGAATCATTTAAAGGAAATCAAAATTACTCCCCAAAATCTTGTGTTGCCTGCTGCATAGGCAACCGAGTCAAACATTCCAGCATTCATCATTTAGTATTCGAGGTATTCGAAATTCGAGGTATTCGAATATTCGAGCAATGATTTAATATTCGAATTCGATATTCGAATTCGAGAAATCTGCTATTCGACCCATCTCTAAAAAAAACCTATATTAAATTTATAGAATTAGACTATGATATCATCTTTTTCATTAATTTACAAGTGAATGTTTCTTTTTTATTATATTACTATAATGAGAAAAATTGATGTAACCCTTTAACATGTCTATGTATCAAAACTATGTGCTCAATTTAATTTTAAGCCCTGATAATGGTTTGTAAATAAATGGAAATGTTGGTAAAATTTACATTTCCATTTAAAGACCTACAATCCAAGATTCAAATTTTATATTAAATATTGAGGAAAGGAAAAGGAAATAAAATTTTTTCCAGATCTCTCATTGGGAAATCTATTGGCATCATGCATACTTTTTAAAAAAATTGGATGGAGAGGGTAAATCATTTAACAAAATATTTTTATAGTGCGTAAAAGTCGTAAGGGATACCTTAGTAAACTCTATCATCGACTGACTGTGGCATTCATCGGAGATTCTCACCTTGCCCAGCAGTCTCAACCGGTGGCGAGAAATCTCGAAGGGGCAAGACTTCTCGACTCTTGGTCCAGGCGAGACTCTCTCTGCATCGAGATTCTCATCCCGACAATGCCGAGAAATGAAAATCTCGTTTCGACTGCCAAGATGAGACTTTCGCACAGTACTAGTTAAGATTTGTATTTAACATTACTAAGATCGCAGTTTATACTGTTTCTTGCAGAAAAAAATTACTTGATACTTGCCAGGACCCTCTTCCCCTTAACACTTCATGTAATTAACAGATTCCCTATTGGAATGAATTGCATCATTATAATGCCTTGTCATAATATATCACACTGTAGTTAAGCTGCTACTGCATCCCGTGTGAAGTACATGTGTCCAATTGGGATTTACATTTTTGTTTCATTTGCATAAATTATTATTACGTATCCATTTTTCTGCTACTCAACGTTTTTTGCATTGATATTATTTAAAATTGTGTTTGCTTGATTTACCACAAGATACAGGGAAGAAATAGTTTTTTGTGTTTTAGAATAGAAAATATCACCATTTGTAGAGATTTTTTTCCCATTGCAGCTCATTTCTTCTAGGTTTACCTTTCTGATGAGTGAAGGATTATTTCTCCTTAATATCTTGTTAGCAGTTACTGATCTACCATAGAAATGGATGAAAATAGAGTAGAGTTCAAATAAAATGGAACTTACCCATTGTAATGGAGGCAACTGCCAAACAGGTATTCGTATGAGAAATTTCACAATTTTTAATTATTTCCATTGTAATTTTTACTTTGGTTCATGTGTCATGCTGCATTTTTATTGCCAATTCCTTTGAAAACTTATTTGTTTTGCAGCATGTTGTGAATTTTTTAAAGATTCATTTACATAACGTTGGCATCTTCAGAAACCTGCCATTGAAACTTTTTTGTGATGCACAAAAAATCTTATCATGTTGACATCACCATTGTGCCATTAAGGGCAAGGCCGGTTCCAGAATTTTTTTCAGGGGGGAAGGAGCAAGGGCTTGACTGGCAAAGGGTCTTCTTATATTTGATATTAAAAAACAACATGCAACAGCTACTATGCAAAATATTATCTTTATTTTAATATGAAAGATATTAATATGAACTTAAATAATTAAGGCTCCATAATTTACAAAACAAAAGGAACAGAATGACAACCACATTAATAATCTCAGCTATTTCTTTTAAGCGTGTGGGGGGGGAGGGGAGGCACATGCCCCTCCCCCCTAAATTTGCCTATGATTGAGTGTATTTTGACATTAAGTATTTGTATAAAAAATCATTCATCAAATTATGGTAAGAATTAAATCTTATGCATTACTAGAATGAGTTGTAGACTATCAATAGATAAATTCTTTGAGTGAGTGAAGTTAACTTGACAGTGATAAGTTGAGGCAGACTGGCATAGGTGACTACATATGTCCTCACCGACTTTTAATTGCAGATGGATGCAACTGTGAATGACTAGTGCTCTGCAGGCAATGTCTGCATCACTGTTACATGGATAAGTAGAGAATAGCTCTCCGTGTATGTTTAATACCTTGTTCCTTAGGCACCTTCATTAAGAATAGGCTATTGTTCATCTACATCTACATGATACCCTGCAAGCCGCCTAAAAGGCATGTGGCAGGGGGTGTCAGGACACCAGCCGTTTACAGCTAAAAAAAATGAAGTGCTCTAACAAAGTTGGGACTAGCATTTATTAAAGTCCTTTGTGGTTTGGGGGAAAAACGAATTCCCATATCTATCCGCTCGGCAAAACATCTCTCTTAATTTATCGCTTTTATCGGACCTAGAAATATCGTGTAGCTCTAACATTATGTTCTCTGTGTGGCTCTTAAAAATATCCATTCTCAATTGTTCAAGCAATCTAAGCCTAGAGCGCAGCCTCCGAGTCTCCAACGGCTCCCAGCCTAATTCGCTTAACATCTGGGTAACACTGTCTGTATGCCCGTAGCAGTTTTTGATGAAACGTGCAGCATTCCTTTGTATTTTATTCAGTTCACGGATTAGGTCTTTCTGCACCAGATCCCATACGCTCGCTGCATATTCAAGGTGTGGTCGGACGAGTGCGAAATAGCACCTTTCTTTAACTTTCACTTGTTGATACCCAGTTACTCACTACCCTTCCAAATCCAAAGCCAGGAAAATTTTCCAGGGTATTTCACTTCAGCTGGAGAGGAAGTACATTTTGAGTGAATTGCACATGAGTATTTACATGCAAGATGGAATGTCTGTAACATTTTAGGGGTTTGAGCCCCTTAGTCCCCTAACTTGCTGTAGCATGGCTCCCTTCCCTGTACTAAAATTGATCCAGGTAGTCAGTTGTCTCCTTTGAATGCGTACCAATATTGCTATAATTGAGTGAAAGGTGATGCATGAAACCAATCTTCAACCCACACCATAAGGGAAAATAAATATTTAAGCATTGATGGAAGGTTGAAGGAAGGGTAATCATTGTCGGCCATTATGTACTTGTTTTGTAAAAGCTGCTGACCATTTTAGGAATGCGTTGTCTTTCCCTCGAGGATGAAATTAAAGAATCTTTCACTTCCATTCATCATAAAAACTAAAAACTACACTTCCAAATATATCTCATCCTCCATGACTTCTATGATTATCTTTCTTATGATTAGCTGCAGTGCTGAGCCAACCTTCCAAAAACCACAAACCAAAACTAGACAAACACACTTTACACCTCAGAATGTACTGGTGTTGATGAACTCAATAAAATGTGTATTTTTCTCCAACAATTTAGGGAGCGGTCCCACCTTGTATCTCGGCCCTCCTTAGCAACATGTATCAGGTGTAAGCAAATTGATGAGTTTTTTTTATTGCATTTAGTTACCGCCTATTTCACTAATAGGGTTTGTGTATGTTCATATTTTTCAAATTATTAATGCTTGGTGACTTGCTTCGTATTTTTTCCATTCTTCTTGGTTCATTCACTTCTTTGAGTCTTCTTAAGGTGCTGTGAGTCAGGTTTTGAGTGAGTGGTGTACTTTTACCTGGTACATTTATCCAAGGTACAGTTTCAAGCCTTCTTTCTGTTTTGGTAGCAGAGCTGGTAGTAGCAATGTTGTTTCCGTTGAGTCTGGAAATGCAATAATTACAACTCCTGTATGAGTAGGAATAACATACGAGAGGAATAAAAATACTGTGGAACAATCGTGTTAATTTTTACCAATTTAATCATCATAATATTGTTTGCACTTGAACATTTTTACATCGTGAAGAGACCAAGAATATGTTTTTTTAAGTGCTTTAACATGGCAAGAAAAGTACTGGGAGTATCTTCATGCTTTGACTTATGATGACTTTTTCCACTTAAAACCACAATATTACACTGCTTACAATGAAAGCTACTGTAGATGTTAATCTACTTTCTTAGCTGCTAGCAAAATCACGTTGGTAAAGGTACTTTGCCATCTGCACATTAAGAATGAGAAATTGATAGAAGCTCCTATATCATAAACTGCTTGGTCTCTGTATATTTTGAAAAATCTTAAGGGATTGTCGCATCATAGGACTTAGAGAATTCATCTTTTAAGTTCAACAGATTCAGGCTTCAATTGGTGGAAGTTAGACGTACCTAAATAAATAAAAGATCGTAGCACTTATCCGCAAGATTTTTTAATGCGTACAACGTGTTTTGGCTCACTGAGCCATCTTGCTTGGTAGGTCTTGTACCAGATGATGGCTCAGTGAGCCGAAATGGGTTGTACCCATTAAAAAATCTTGTGGAAAAGTGCTATGATCTTTTATTTATTTATGAATGCATCTTTTCACTCTTCATATCAACATGTATATTATTACTATGGTAGCAAATGTTACTCACTGTTAATGTTTTTCTTCTTGTGTTGAATTGGTTGTTTTTACAAGGTAGGTACTTCATTTATGGTGCAAAGTGGGGTCCACCTGCATAATGGATTGGATTTTTATATTAAACTTTCTTGCTTGGTAGGTCTCAGCTTGTTTGAATTTGTTCCAGATAACTGGGATTGAAAAATCTATCACCTGTGAGCTTGTGCATCGTGCAAGCCCCTTTCTATATCCTCCAACCTTGTACCTTCTCTCTCCATAAATGCACTGATTGCCAAATCCTTGTCTGAATAATTATTCCAGTCTCTGTTTTCTCTTCTGCATCTATGAGTCTGTGAAACGGGTCAAACCTCTTACCATCCCTCCTTACTCAGGAGGGCGAACAAACTGGCTTTTGACAAACGTCCATATTGCTAGTGTTAACAAAAAGTGAGGTACATATGGAGGAACCAGAAGTGGCATGAAGGTTAGTAAGCTATTATTGTGAATTTGAAAGTCTTTATTCTCTTCCTTTATTTCGTCCACGTGTTGCTCCATGATACGTGGCTAGGTACCATGGGCTGATCAGACATTGATTTCATTACATTTTGGAGGTGCAAAGTCTCATCCAGTACTCTGTTTGAGAGCTCTGGGAAAGGAAATTGAGATAAAACTATGATAAGAAAATGTTGCGATTTGTAATAAGCAGAAATTGTTGCAATTTTTACAATTAATTTAGTGCCTTAAAACCTAATTCTGGCTTGGAGAAATTGTCTCTGTATTATTTCACCCCTTCTTATTTATTCAATGACCCATGAATGGTAAGAAATTCTTTATTTCAAGGATTAATAGCAAAAAATTATCAGTTGACATCAACTGGTTAAGTAATATTCATGAAGAAGTGAGAGATGATTAATTAGAATCCATATGATCAATTTAAAAGGGTGAAGAAGAGGTTAGTGAAGGGACTTAAATGTAATTTATAGTGTTTTACTGAGCAGAAGCATGGGAAATACCCTTTACCCTCACCTTGCAAAATCTGCTGTAGGCTTAGGTTGGCCTTCTCTTGAATTATGCAAACATTGCCATGACTTATAGGGTAAATTTTGGTTTTGCTGCACCACCATGCTTTCAATAATTGAAGTATTCTTCTAGTTAAGGTGAGTTCATGTGGAGAATTGTGCAAATCACCTCTACTTGTTTTTTCCTCCCACCATGAGCTTCCCTCTGAAGTTCATACTTAGGCCAAATCTTTTTCATTACATTTATAAAGCCTATTCTGTATGCATTCATAAAATACAAGATATAAATGCTCAAATAGGCACATACTCTTAGTTTAAGTGACTGCTTCCCACTCTTGCAGGTCTGCATTGCATGTACTGCCTTCAGGTCTTGGCCTGCTGGGTCATCAAGTGTGTCATGTAATCCTCTGTCGAATGTGCCACACTTCACAGCTATGCACACTCATCTTAAAGGTTGAGCTCGGCTAATGGGCCCATTCATGTTTGAGTTGTGGTAAAATAGGGCTTGGTAAAATAGGACCTGAGAGATGCTGGGCTAAGTTGTGCCGGCAAGTCAGGTTTTCACCTAGTGAGACTTCATAGGGTTCTGTCACTGTTGGCCTTGTGCTTTTGTCAGGTTGGGTTTCTTTGCACTCTCAGTCCAGGTGACAGGTCTCAGCTATTCAGTCCACTGTTGGATTAGCTTGTCATTCATAGGCCAAGCCAGTACACATTTGCTTTTTCCAATTTTCAACTATGTGTTTGACTTGACTTTTTCTGTGAAGGCAGAAGAGAGATTAACAGATGGATATTATTCATACCTCGTGTGAACGTGTACAGACAAATGTATCTCTAAGTATGCAAGAGACATCTTTGTTAACCTTAAAAATGCATTTCTGGTGTTTCACTACATAAAAATTCAATATAACTTGCATCTTAAATAATTTTTAATTTTATAGATGTTATGTATGGAGTGCTTTTCAAGCTTTCAACCCCTGAACCTATATAGGTGTGATACATTATCTTAAGTTGGGATTTCATTGGTGAGATGGCCAGACAATGCCATAGGCTGATCATTGAATCCTACCATTAACAAAAGAGGTCTGGCTGATGGTTACTTGGGATATTACCAAATTTTCCCAAAAGTTGGCCCAGAGTTGGCTCAGTGTGGCAGGTTACTTGACCGAAACTTAGCATTTTAAAGCCACAATAGCACATTTACTACAATCCCATGACATATGCAAACTGTTTTTTAAATACGGAAAAATAATTTTAAGAATTATGAATTAAAAGACAAAGATATTAAATTATTAGGGAAGAAAATGGAAACATAAATGTAGACAAATACCACCCCATAAGTAATGAAAATAAAATATTTGTGAGAGCATTGAAAGAGCTTGCCTCTCGGTTTTCATAATGCATGAGATGTGAACAAAATCCTTGCTGGGAGCTGTGTTCATGCCACATCAGTGATCTCTGCGACAGTCTGCACTTCCTTGGCTGATTCCCTTCCATTCTTCCCTTCCCCTTCACCTCCTCCTCTCGTGTCATTTATTAAGGCTGTCTTTTTTCCCTCCACAAATATCCAAGGGGGTATCAGCCTCTCCTCCACATCATCTTGCTCGTCTGCTCGGTGACTGCTTGCAGCACTCTGTCTCTCCTGTCCGTCATTTTCATCGTAGTTCCAAATTTCCACGGTCCCCCAGTGCACGTGGCGTTGTCTCATCCTCCTCACCAGCTTCATAGCTTCCCCAAAACTTCCACTCATGTACCAAGGATCCGTGTCCATATCTGGGTATCCCCAAGCATCCTCTCTTGCCCTTTCCCTG
Organism: Ischnura elegans; assembly: GCF_921293095.1. Taxonomy (NCBI): domain Eukaryota; kingdom Metazoa; phylum Arthropoda; class Insecta; order Odonata; family Coenagrionidae; genus Ischnura; species Ischnura elegans. The sequence continues at coordinate 19,142,531 of NC_060256.1, forward strand.
TCGCCCTTGCAGCACGGGCAGCATGGGCAGCCTGAGAGAAATGTGACATGCAAAATCATTGAAGTTACATACTGGACAGGGCTAGGCAGTACCGTATTTCTCTGAATATAGTCCCCTTCTGAATATTCAGCCCCCCCCCCCCCTAATTTTGAGGCTTCAGTTTCGGGAAAAATTAAAAAAAATGTGTTTGAATATAGTCCCCCCCTTTACTTTTACCACAGGCATTTTTGGAAAAAAAAGGGGGGACTATATTCAGACATATACGGTATTTCAAATGGAGGTATTTTAGAATAAGTATTTGAAATACATCTGTAATTTGCAGTTTGTATTTCATATTCAGATTTTTGGTATTTTCTCATTCTAAAAAAAATTCATTTGTAAAATACTTTTGAAGTAGCTCTGATAACAATTCTGTAATGCTTCAGAGATTATTTCGTTTTCGTTAGAATCGTTTTCGTCATGTTTGCAACTGCATAGCGTGCAAAGGCAGGTTACATTTTATTAAGATGTCTTAGTTTCCACGAAAATGTATTTTCTGTTTTAAAAAGTATTAAAGTACTATTTCGTAGTTTGTTTTTCAAATACCCAAGTCAAAGGTATTTTGTATTTCAAATACATTTGGAGAGGTATTTAACATTTTGTTTTTGAAATACTCCTTGGCCTGTGGTTTGCCCACCTCTGGTACCAGGCAATCTAATATTCAATTGAAGGTCTGCATAAAAAAAGTAGAGATTTATGATTGCTTTCATTCTTTTCTGGTGGTTAATGTTGGTAAAGTTTTTGGGGTATCCTCCTTGATGACCACTCACATTGGCTTTTAGGTATATGTTCTTGTTCTCCTGACAGTACCTCAGACCACCCATTTATCATTACCTCCTTGATGTTGGAATTTTTTCCATCGTGGTAATAAATGAAAGTTTTATAATTTTGTCATATTAAATAATGTCCTTGTGTCACCAGTTACCACTGGCAAACTGGGTCAGTTGTTCTATCTCTTTAAGGGTTTTGATAGGTAGACTCTGTTGTCATCCGTAGCAGTGCCGGATCTCACTTCCTTAACTTTTTTTTATAAGTGAAATATTACTGTGTGTTTTTTATTACAAGTTATTATTTAAATTATATTATAAAATTTTATGTTTTGGTTACAAATGTAAGTATACATTAGAAATTTTGAGGCAGCAAAATTAATAAAAGTGTCATTTGACTATGATGCCTTTTGTTAAGCAGTGTTGGTACGCCATTCCGGCACGTTCCGGCACCATGACACCACTGATCCATAGGGTAGTGAGTGTTGTCCAAATAATTTTGTATACTTATATACATATCTTGGTTATTCTGGTGACATTATTCTCTTGGCCAACCATTCTCTTGTTGGCTCTTCTATTTTCAATCATCTCTCACGTCTGAGTAAGGTGGACACCACTGTCTCTATTCATCTATCTTGGCTCCAGCTAAATTATGCTGAACGAGAATGCAAAGCGATTTGCATGAAACTCAGTTCCCTCAGACAACAACAAGTTTTCAAAACATTGGAGGAGATGGAACTCCTGGCCTAGGAGGTTACCCATGAAAACTTTACCTATAAGTGGAGCCTTTTGTCTGGCCAAGTTGTCATTGGCCAAATATGGCTTTGATTTGAATGAAAGATGTATTTATTAGGAGATCGAAAACAAAAATATTGACATAAGTATGAATATTGGCATTTGAGGGATCAAATAACTTTCCTGGAGTATGAATAAAATTTGGCTGGAAATAATTAAATTATGATTGGAAGTATGTACATGAAAAAATGTGTGTGCTGACATGGCTTTAGGGGCTTTGATCTCCTTACATCAACAGCTTCCACCATGATCTCCTGTTTCTCATTCCTATGTCTAATTTCAGTTAAGCATATAAACCTTGCACTTAGTCTGCTAACTTGAGCTTAAGACATTGTCATATCCATGGGTCCACAATGATTGTCACCACTCTTCACAGTGGCCCTCTCACCTTGAAAACAGATATTATTCCTCATATCGATATTGCGGGCATAATATATTTTAGAAATCTAAAAATTTGTTTTTTCAGAAATTTTTATCCAAACTTGTATGAAATTTCCACAAATAAGAAATTTTTTCATAATTAAGTCAGAATGGCCGTAGGTATTTTATGATATAGAGACTTCAATCATAATTAATATTGGCATTGCAACTGAAATCTGCAAATGTAATGCCCACTATTAATTGATCAGTTGATGCTTATACCCTCCAATGTCGTTGTAGCTGGGAATCGAATGCATTCATCAAGTTTTATAATCCCTCTATGATCATGGTGTGTGTGGTAGGCAACACTCAACACATTTTTTTATATTTCTGCTTTGAATTATTTGACGAAAGTGTTTTCCACCCTCAACAAAGTAGAAATAATGGCAGAAACAAATTCAATATATTGTCAGACGGATGTGGAAGTTACAAAATTGACCATCTCTGGCACTATTCAAGGAATAACCGCTAACTGGCCAGTGGCATAGATTTAGGTAGTCCCCCGCAAGCACTATTTAAGTGTGAAAATTCCACTAAGGAAAAAAAAAATTATTTTCCTTGACTGGGATTTGAACCCGGATCTTCCAAGTACCACCTCGAAGATTATTCAAGTGGTTGAATACCTGGCACGAAATCTGGAGACCCGGGTTCGAACCCCCATCAAGGCAAGTGAGTTTTTTTCCGTAGAATTTTCGCCCAGTTCTGACATGGCAATTTTCACCGTTTCCTTAAATTTCAGGACCAACTGTGACAAAATCCTGTACATTTTATTTAAGAAACCACTAAGAAAGCCAGTAAACCCATGTCAGTACACCAATTTTTTCATGTACATGTTTCCAAATCGGTTTAAAATAAACGTTCATTTGTAGTATAAGTTCAAAATTTCCGCGCACAAAATTCAAAGGTGCGTTTGAAGAACTTTTACGGCCGCGGCGATGCAATAACGTTTCTGGACCTTATTCTATCGGGATATCTATATTTAGGAAAAATAAAATATATAAATATAATAATATATATATTTTATATAAAATATCTATCCACGTAAGATCGCCCGGGCGGGTTGGGTAGGACGGGTTGCACTAAAAGGAACGGGAAATCGTTTTATCAATGGTTTCGATAATGTTTTTTCGCAATAAATAGTTCCAGAAACCGCCGCCAATGCGACAAGGGGCTTAAACTCCGGTCGCGCCAGAGCTTTTAAATTTCCTCTTATATACCCTGATTTTGTAAAAAAAAATATCTACGCAAAACCTTAAGAGTTTAAATGTTTTTGATGGTTGAGGGATTGAAATAATCGAAATGATGATTGAAACTGTTTAGAGCGTATTACGTTTCTAATTATTTTTTTCTGAGCCAGAATAACTGAATTTGTTTTTGATTGGTAGGCGCCACCGTAACAACTTATCCCTTATTTTAACTTGATTATATGTAAACAAAACTTTTTTCCTCGTTTTTATATATTTTCAGGGAATCCATTGAGTGACTAGCTGTTAAAAAACCTCTTTTTCCTTTCATAAAATCGTAATCATGTCTTGCGTCTCTAATGCCAGGGCCGGCTCAAGGCAAAATACTTACCCGGGCAAACTGCTGTTGTACGCCCCGGGCAGTCGCCCGGGTTGCCTATCCCGTAAGGCGGTCCTGTCTAATGTGAATCACGGCACCATTGACTAACACTCAAACGGAATCTCGAAGTATCTCGAAGAAATTCAGGCCCTTTAACTAGTATGTAATTATGCATTTATTTACATCCGATATATCCAGTGGTGAAAAAATATGGAGTGAATTTTGTTTTTTAATCAATTAGGAACTCCACGCCCTGCTGTAAAAACACTCATCAACGTAAAAAATACACATTTAGGCACTGATTCGGTCGCGTAACTTTTCCATAACCTCGGAATGTTTTGGTCTGGGATGAACGGAAAAGAATTCCCTGTTAGTTATATTTCAGGAGAACATCTACCGCCAATGCAACATGATAGAGTAGGGATATATTCAAACTTTGTGTGCCACATACTTATGATGAGCAAAATTCATTGGGCTGTTTGGTAGGTAATTCTCAGCGTTTTTCACTGATACATCGCGGAGAAACAGACTAGGCAGGATCAAGCGGTGTACCTAAGCTTCGCAAGTGAGGATATTTTCGTTTCGATATGAGGCTAGAGGCTCTTTACTGATGCCTTTTTACCGTAAAATCTGATGGCAATCAGTTTTATTATATCTGTTGACATTCATGAAGTACATGTATGTTTATGTTTTGATTTTATGGTTACTACGTAGCTTCAATTCAAGGGCAGAATTTATTGAAATAGTTTGTGTATGTTCGGTATTAAAATTAAAAAATTATGCGGAAGAGATCTGTTGATACTCACATAAACAGGATCCCATCTTTGCGGTTATTATTCCTGTAGATTGCCTTCAAAGCCAATACAATCCGTAGGATTCCGATTCGCACAGGAGCGCTTGAACAAAATGTTATCCTTATTTATCTTAATGTTATTTGCTTTCACGTCAATCGCGTCATTGTTGTGTTGAACTAAATGGAGATGCAGTAAGTACAGTGGTTTCCAAAAGTTTCTTAACAAATTGAGAGGCGCCACTTCTGCTCCTTCAGAGAAATTGAGCTTCACTTACTGCTATTATTGTCCTTGGTTACGCGCCACATATATTTCGTTTGTTTGTAAATAGATGTTATTCTCGAAGGTAAGAGGGTAGAATATACCGTGTTATTGCATATTTATCTTTCTTTCGTTGATTTATTTAGTTGAAAATGATTTTTTCGTGAGCTCCAATGACTTTCTGGCTCCCAGAGTTCCTGTCGGTTTGTATTTTGCGAATTTTAAACCTTGCACGGCATGGAACTTGTTTCAATTTAACCTCGTGTGTATGGGTACCATTTGTAAATTAAAGTTTATGATTACTTCTGTGCGTGAAATAGTGCATTGCGGTTTTTTCTTAAGAAGATACTTGAGGTTAGTGTGCACTACTTCGCTCGATTTCTAATTGCATTTTCGTGAGGTTGATGACATTTTCTGTATTGTGAAGTGCTCGTGCCAAACATCTTTGTCGTAACGGAGCGTGCTGCGCCCGCTCCCAGCGGTCTTCCCCCGCTCTTTTCACTGCAGGTCCACAGAGGGATAGGCGCGTTTTTAATTTTAAAATGTAGAAATAGAAAGGCAGGGTCTTATCTACAAATTTAATTGGAATGTTCATGTACTAATTGAGCTTAGAGGACCCCTTTAAACACAACATTGGAAGTAATTACTCTATCCTCTTTTAAACGCACATGATGACTCATACTTATGTATCAACAGGAGACTTGAATGTGGAATCAGCCGCATTTTCATATAAGTTATTTGAAGAATGCGAGATATTGTTGCACAAGAACAAATGTATCAGTTTGTGCGCCGTAAACGTTAGGAATATTTAACGTTTTTTTGTTTTTTTTATTATTTAAAAACTAATTTTAGGAAACAATAGCAATATTTAGGAAGTAAGATATGCCATCGCATGTTCTCTGATAAATTCTGTGCATTTTGGTACCTCATTTGTAGAGTTTGGTTGCGTATAAGTTGAGAAAAAGGTATCTATACAGTAGAAATAATATAGAAGATGGTTCAAAATGGCGAGTTTTACGGATTTCCGACGGATATTTTCGAACGAGGGCCGTATCAGACTCTGATAACCTAGCACAGGAGATTAATTAATAAGATTTTTCTGCAGAAATCGAAAACGGAAAGGCCAAAAGGCCAAGGGAAGTCAGCGCTGAAGCCATTTGCTGAGTTTTCTGTCTGTCTCTCCGCAGTGCACTCTTGGCGGGAGATTCAATCGAGGCGGTGTACTTATTCCAATTCGATTTATTTTCCGAATATCGCACCCCTATTCTCTATTAATTTTTTTCTGTGGTTCTCTTTCAAATGGTAGGCTATGAAATGATACTTTGTAATTTGTAATTCACGTAGAACCGTGAAATAAAATGTGATCATTAAACATGAAGAACTCAGCTATCGCTAGTGGAATAAAATCATTTAAACCCAATCGAATGCATCATTTTTCATGAATTACTAATTATTTATGCATACGATGTATGTTTTAAAATTTTTAAGCTTAAAAATAATTATATTGCTCCTCTAAATAGTGCTAAAATTATGAAAATTCGATGTCGAGCTAAACTCTTCATTACAGCGCAAGAGGTTAATTAGATTGCTATAGTAACCTCAAACTAACAACTTACGGTCAGAAATGACTTGAGAGTGTGGTATGGAGACCGCGCAGTTGTCCTATCTGCGCAGTACCCGCATGTCGCTTGTATTCAGTGGCGCCAACTCCATGGGGCCTGAGGGGGCCCGAGCCTCCCCAATAATTCGTTACAGATGTGAGGAAAAAATGTGCCAGGCTTGTCGATTTTCCCCGTCGTGTCCAGATATCGAGATTCGAGTGATCAGGGTTATAATGTTGATCATATGACAATTCTAAAATGCTTAAAAAACTTAAAATTCACTACTTATAAAATTTACCGGGGAAAGGTCCCCGGTTTGGCCCCCCCAATATTTTTTGCAAGTCGGCACCTCTGCTTGTATTCAGTTTTTGCTGAGCTATCGGAGTTTGAAAAAAGAAACGGCCCTCGCATTTTGATTTAAGAATTCCTTTGCTTCGATATTTGGAGGAAAGTTTGAAGAGAAATATGCGAAGCGTTCACAGAAATTAAAAGAAGTTTTTACGTTAGATACGGCGATACTTCAGAGAAGAAAGGAAGCAATCAGATGCTACATATGAAGCATGTTTTTCTATGGAAGCGAGGCTTGGGCGTTGGCAGCATCAGGAAAGTCAAGTTACTATATCACCCTAATATACGTATATACGAAATACAATTATAATTTTTGGCCAGAATGCTATTTTTTACCCTACTTCATGCCAATCTACTCCTCTACGGCTAACAGTGGTGACGGAAATCAAAAAAACATTCACAATACCCTAAATTTTCAATATAATTTTGTAAAGTAAAAATTGAGCAGTATGATAATATAATGTCTAAGGATTGAGGAACTATGGCTATTTAAATATTGAGTTCATCCATTAAGTCACCAGAAGCCGTTAAAAATGAGAAAAAATAATAGAAAAAATTCCAATCGGAATTTACGCAAAAATCGAGTCTTTACTTTCTCTCGTGAGTCGATAAGCTTGTTTTTTTATTGATTTGTAAGCATAATTTCTGAAGGAATTAACGTTTCCTAAGAATAATACGTAAGAACATATTAATTTTAATAACTTTTTCATATAATAAATAATTGAACCACGAAAGGTTTACTATTTTTTTCATGAAGTGGAAAAAAATCTTTATGAGGGCGACGAGACGCGATCGAAAAATACGTGTATGGAAAGAAAGGTCTGATCTTTACTGATCTATGGATCTTTACTGTATGTTTCAGAATAAAAATCTTTCGCGAACTTGCACCTTTTCCTTTATGGATGGGAAATATATATTGGCAGCCGCGCGACCCGATAATAAGCCACGAAAGTTTCCCAATGTGGTTCTTGCTTCAATTGAAAGCAAATAAACTTTCCACCGATTTGATTTTCATTCCCATTATTAGGAAAGGTGCTGAATTTAAAAGTAAAGGCTAATATTTGGCCACTAGTGCAATAACACTCAACAAAATTCACTAACTCTTGATTAACTTTGTGCTATTCCATTATAAGTTTTCCTGGATATTAAACAATTTCATTATTACAGAGCGCGACCCGGGTTTCAATGAGTTATCATATCATCTTCAGGCGCAAATTATGATTTGTTTATCTTATTCTTGTTACCCAGTTACGTGATGAATTTTATAACGGACGCCAGATTGGGGAAAAGGATGGGTAATTATATTCATTTATAAGAGTACTGTCCTGAATTTCAATAATTTTTAATATTTCTAACCACTCTGTGTAGAGTCCAATTTGCGGCGGTCATTGCAAAATTTTAAAATATTCATATTGAAATCGTTCCTATGGCAGTTTCAAATTAAATGTTTAGCAAAATTACTTTTTTCATCTTTGTTATTTTTGTAAGCACTTAAATGTTCTTTCTTCCTGATTTCAAAACTTATTCCTGTCTGCAACACGTATAAACCCTTACAATCGCTGTTTTTCAATAAATACACTCCACAATATCTATCCAATTGGTCCATACGGTCCTTACATTTAACATTAAATCAGTCCCGGTTCGCGCTCTGTAAAAAAGAAGTGTTATTAGTAATGGCGTGATATCCAAGAGAACCAATTACACTTTTTATGGCAATTTTGAAAGTGGAAAGTTCGCCGTGGCGCAGCTAATAGTTAACTTTTACGGAGGCTTTCGCGGTGATTAAATTGATGAAGGTTTTTTTATGGTTAATATACTTAATCATTAAAAAGTTTTTTCCTCCAAAAATGAGTCGACTCGGAATTATCGCTAAAAAAATCGTCAATGAGTTTACGATTGAAATGGAGGCTATTGATGTTCGCAGGTGAAAATTTATTATTTCGGGATTTCTTTCGCAGAGTTTTTATTTTCTTACCATTCTTATTGTTTTTTTACGAAAGCCTGAATGAAACTACCATTTTCCACCCTATTCGAGGCACAGGCTAAAATGATCGCTCCGATGATCGCGTAAGTGATAGTGGAAAAATGACCATTTTGCTTATATCACCATTTACCGCCTATGCTCCATAGGGATAACAATTCCATCCCTTATCCCTTCATTGGGCACGCCCCTTTTCCCATCGCAGGCACGGTCCTTCAGCCAATCAGAAAGCACGGCTGCTCACATCGATCGTAACGCCACGCTCGGATTTAAATTGAATGACAGGGCTAAATTCAGAAACAGACGGAATAAGCGATTTGAAAAAAACTGCAGTCAATGTGAATGACCAAATGATGATAAAGAAAGTGATAGGTCAATGAGCAATTACATTCAATGTCCCTGAAAACCTATCAAAGGAGAAATCAGTCAATACCGCTACATACTACCACGGAATTAGCCGCCACAAAAAGGCGTGTGGAAGGGGGTGTTAAGACAAGAGCCGATTACAGATGAAAAAGGGCAACACTTCAATGAAATTACGACTAGCATTAATAATAAATAACATTAAGTTATAGCATAATTAATTTTACTATGCGCTTTGTTTATAGTTTTCTTTTAGTTCTGTTTGGTCAATTGAAACGCAGTTGCCATTGCGCAATGTTTTTGTATGTCAATTGATAGCACTTATTGTCAACACACGAATCACCCCTTGCTATGCTTAGTTGAGGAAAAACGAATTCCCATATATATCCGCTCAGCTAAATATCTTTCTTATACTATCGTTTCTTTCGGACCTGTAAATAACATACGGTTCTTTATGTCGCTATGAAAGATATCCATTCTCAATTGTTCAGGCAGTCCAAGCATTTAATTATATAAAAAGGAAATGCTCGAGAAAAATTAATTACGACCAGCATTCATTAAAGTCTTTTATGGTTCGGGGTAAGAGCGAATTCCCACATTTATCGTCTATGACGAAATCTGTCAAAAAATCATGTTACTGTAAGATCCGCGGTGATTAAATTGATGAAGGTTTTTATGGTTAACGAATCGACCGATTGATAAATAATCATTCTCCCATGGGGAGGTCTAACACATGCAATCCCCTTTTAAAAACTATTTGGCAGTGCGTTCAATGGGAAATATTCCTCTGGATTCCGTACACGAAGACATCGTGAATAATCGCTAGCATTCACACGAGCGGTTATAACACGATGCATCACTGCAGTTCAACTCGCTACGTCCTCGCAGAAAAATCTTATCTTGTTAGATTTTCTCTGCGTGAAAGCGGCAGATCGCCTGGGATTTCGAATTTGAGTTTCGTTATGGGAAGCTTATAGGTGTGCAAATATGCCGGAGTGGTTCTAATGGGAGTGTCGAATGCTATTTATTCCATTATTTACTATTATTTCGAAGTTTTAAGCACGGATATTTCGAATCTTCACCAAACATGAGATAAATTTTAACCCTTTTTGTTATACCACAATCACTGAGGTGCATAGATTAGCATTACACATACCCAAAGAATCACTGTAGATCCCGTACGAAGTCATCGTGAATGATCGCTAATGTTTTCACTCGCGCGGTTAACATGGCGAATAACTGCCGTTCGGCTGGCCGCATTTTCGTCAATGTTTGCTTAAAATGCAGTGAACTGTGGTCACGTACGAACCGTAGGAAGAGATCGTTTGTCTTTAGGCCTTCGGCATGACGCAATTCAGAGTTGAGGGTGGAGAAAAAATATCGCATCGACTATGCGAAGCGACTCGAAGAGAATATCGTTCAGTTGCTCGGTAACCGTGTGACGAGAGTGTTGAGTTCTATTCCTGAGTGTGCCTTTTCTGTCTAGTGAAGAAATTATTATATAAAGTGTTCTGATAACATGAAGGAAGTGTTTTACAGTTTTATAAGATGTTAATCTTTCGTGGTGAAAAGTGAATGTGGATTAATAAAATAATCCGTATTTGGAAATCTCTGGATTAGCGCATGGTGCATATAGTGTCAAGTGTGTTGGATGGTGTACCTGTGGAAGCACCTTGTGGTGATTGTGTTGTATTGTGTAGTTTGTTGGGTTAACATTTAATAAGTTAAGGAAGTAAAGTATCAAACGATTATCGGAACTTACGAGATGGCTTCTTTCTTGTGGAAAGCGTCTTAAGCGTCTAACAATAATTGTCAAAGCTGGCGGAGTGACTGGAAAAGATCAGAGGACTTTTTCGGAGGGGAGAAGAGGGTCTGGGGGGTGCAGACCCCCTACAACGAGAGAAAGCGATTACAGATAAACGAATGATTTAAAAAATAGCGTATTTTTCTGACAAGGAGACTTTGCGTAGGTAATGACGAGAAAGAAGATAAAACTTTTTTTTTGAAAGAAGACGCTTAGATAAGGATACAGTTGAAGGGTTTTGTCCATGTACACCCGGGTTTGAGAGAAAAAAGCATTAAAAATTTTAATAATTAGGCTTAAAGTGGATTTTGGCAGCAGCCCAGACGAACACTAATATCACATATGTGCAAATAGTAGGCCTATTGAAACACGAATTAAAAACTACGGAGGCGATTCGCATCTGTTTTATTGTTGTGGCATTAGTCGTGAGGTTTGGGAGGGCGATCAGTCGTCTTGGAGACAGGGAGGGGATGGAACCCGTACAAAGATTGCAGTTTCACTTGTAACCTCACGGAGTCTAATTCTTTCACTTACGTAATCACGAATATTCCTGTTAATTTCAGCAAATAGTGAAACATGCGAATGAAAAGAATTAACATGGAAGTGAAATATAAAAATTTCTGCTCCGCGGGCATTCACGTATACCAATAAGTACGCTTTTAATTTTAATAATGTGCAAAGAATGCTGTTAGAAATAATAATAATATTCAGAAGCATGTATTTAGGAGTACAATACGTTAGTAGTCTACAATATAAGTTAATTTAACCTATTTCTAAGTAAGTCCTAACGCTGCCTTTATAGTCTCGTCTTATCTATCGTGGAAAAACCGGCATTCTGAATCAATGTGTCCCGCAGTCTACAACTCTTATTTTATTTTATTATCTGATCTACCGTAGTATGTTGGCGTTCGTAATACAGCTAAGTAACTCCCTATATACTCTCATTACTTCTTTATAAGGATACAAAAATTGTGGGACCAATAAAAATAAATTGTTTTAGATAAATTTTGGGGGGTTATGACCCCTGTTTCCTACACCCGTGGTTGGTCGCATCTGTTTTCGCAGGATTGCGTCGTCAGAGAGGGTGAGTTGTAGTACTGATATGGGGTTGGGGGGGTTGGCACCCCTGTGTAGATTGCAATTTAAAATCAAAATTCTATTTCTTTACTCACGTGTTTACAATTATTTCCCGAGAATTTCTGCTCCGATGGCATACTCGTACCAAATGTGGACACTATGTTTTCTCCTTGCTTATTTCTCATATCCGTGATAGCAGCTCAGACGAACACCAGGATCAATGCCCAGGAAAACCGATTGGTACAGCATCACTGTAAAATTACACCAAAGAATAAATACAGCATTAGAAACGTTTTCGGAAGTAGATATATTAAGTATTAGACCTTGCATGTAACCGATAGCTGGATGAAATTTTATAGAATTATCGTAATCTACATCAATTGCTAGAAATATATTCATAAGATGATTAAACAGAGAAATGGTAATCTAAAATGTCAATAAGTGACCACATTTTTTACGTGGTCACTTACGTTTTTTACGTTTACAGGTAGTATATCCGAGAAATTGAATATAGTACTTGTAATATATTATGGGACTGAATTGTGAAAAACAATATCGATAATCTATCCAATGCAACTCGATAAGTTTATGGAATATTAACGAGGGATGACCATTGACATAGCAGCTCACAGTGCGGCATTGAATTGTTGCGGAGGGGCATAGAACTGTATTTGAGGGGATTTACGCGAATATAATTATAATGTCATCGATCTCTCAATGGCTGCCTCTAAGGGAAGGTTGCTATGGATAGACGTAAACATGGAGAGGAACACTTCAACAGCTCATTCCGTACCCCCAATTCTTTGCAAGCAGTAAAGCAGATGAACCTTAGGATCATTTCCCGGAAAAACGGCGATGAAGAATTTATACCTGTAAAAATATACACAAGAGACCGACAATTACATCCTGTTTTCACGGAACATCAACCATTACGACTAAACGTCTTAATGTTTTTTAACGCCTGAATGAACACGAAAATGCACCGTGTAAAATACTTAACTTAAGCGAATGCAACTACAGAAAATAGAACCTGTCATAATTACGTTCACTCATTCGTAAATGTTCCGTTCATATCGACCAAATTCGTCCAAGCATTCACGCATTAACTCGTACGTGTTAATGTACCGTTTAAATATGCGTTAAAAAAGACAAACCGTTTGAACGGAAACCGATTTTCCCGCTGATAAAACGCAGGGCGGCCAGATATTTGTGATGTGTTGTCAAGTCAAAAAGTTCAGCAAATTGAATCATAAGATCCCAACAGTTGACCATATTATTGTATTTTGATGGATATTAGCCAAACAACGACGAATAAAGCAATGAAATGCATATTATACGATGGCAATTATAATGATCATACACATTAATAATAATATTTTACTCACGTTCCCAAATACTACCAATCACGTTAATGTCGTCCCAGCAAGCCGCTGTTTGCACCAGGTTTTCTTCCAACTCTGACCTCTCATGCACACGTTATTTCACTGTTTTTAAATTTCTCCAGCAAACTCTGCGTGTAAGTGAAATAATCACGTTTCTGCATGCGTGTATCCATTGGGTCGTCATACATACGTCAATGGAGTTAGAAACAGTTGTCCGTTGATGTAGAAAATATTACGCCATAGCAGTGTGCAAGCAGTTTGAAATGACACGTAAGATAACGAGTCATATGGTGTGATGACGGTTAAGAAGACCGTTGAGTTGTGGGTGGGGGAGGAAACTCAGGAGGTGGGTAGGAAACTCAGGAGGTGGAGAGGATTCGAAAATGGGATGAGGAGACGCTTACAGTTGAATAGAGCATTTAAAAACCGTCGGAGAGTCGAAAGGGCCCAGACACTGAGACAGCCGAACTTGTTTCGAATCACAAGGAAAGCAGACGTGACGTCAGGAAAACAAAATCCAATCGGTGTTCGAAAGCGTTGATAAAAAAGTGGCGTAATAGTTTTTCAACTTATACTAAATAAATTTATTAAAAAATATTACATTTAAAAATTAATTTAAATTTTTAGTACTTATTATCTAAACACTGATACTCTATTTTTATTTTTTTACGAAATAAATGAGACTCAAATTTTCGTGACGTCATAAACGTCCTTCACTCCTGTGACGAATCGCATCCACGGAGCTCCTATCCTTCTCAGTTTCCTGCTAACCGCCGTGTAGTTAAGACGTAAGTAAGCAAGTCATTCATAAGTTTTTAGTTTCCCCGTGTTTTGCATATGTCATTGCTATATCATTTTAGTGTTTAATATATCGGTGAATCTGCTTTTATAAGTGCTTATAATAATTCGCGAATTTCTCTGCTTTATTGTGATTTATCCCGCCTTTGATTGTCTTTATTACCCAATGCAACGAACCTCAAAGGTTTGAAGGTAGCGTAACTGTGATATATTAGCCAGTGATTACTGTGTTTCCATTGTTCCTGCCAAACTATAGGACTTTACTGGGGATATATTTTCTTTTTTCGATTTCCAATTTTTCCCTTACATTCACCGTTTATTCGCTTTCATAAGTTCGATTGCTATTTCGAAAGGAGATACGTCTAAATTGTTCATCAATTGAGTTCGATGTCTAGTGATCTAATTTCAGTAATGTCGTCAGAATGTCTCGCATATCAGATTTTCGTAAACTGTCCGTTGCAGCGATCCATTGGTCATATTGCGATCTTATTTTCTCTAAGGCGGATTCTGATTGATTAGACATGATTGCGATAATATGTGAATTGCTTAGGAAGTGCTTTCCCCTAAGGTCATACGAACTAACTCCTCCGGTGATTTCTTAAGAGGTTTTGAGAATAGCTTACATGAAGGAATTCGTCCCCCATCGTTTGGTGGAAGCAATTGTTATTATCTAGCATTATCGTCTTCGTAGCTATTGCCGCAAGAATATTCCGAGTTTTATGGGGCTTGTCACCGAGGTGATGGAATTCTCGAAAGGCTGCCCCATTTGACCGCCGACTGCTACACTTAGATGCTTTCAATCGCAAGAGGTTATAAGGAGATCTCACTGGACTCATTACAAAATATATTTCACGTTGATATTTAAAGTAGACGTCTCTCTCCTTTTTGTCTTCGGTAAGCAGTAGTGATCGATTAAATTTATCGTAGTTATTCGAATATTTCGTTAGAATGCAACCGACAAAAGACTTTTCATTTTTCTTCGCTAACTTTCTCTTCTTCTCGTTGAATCACACGACTGCTGCAATTAATAAGAATTGAATCGAATAATTAAGTGGATTAACTATCATTCTCACTAATTTTTAATTTCCAACATAAACTTTTCCGTCTTCACAATAGCCTCTCGTTACTTCGATAACAGATAATTATTCAGCTTTTGTGCATATTGTACTCTTTTTTCGTGCGTTATGATAGCATTATGTTAATATGTGTCTATTTGTTAATACTTCCAGTAAATTGTTTCCGCGTGAAAATAGTGCTGGTCAGTTATACGAGTGGGATTTCTGGCAATTATATTACGTCGGAGAGAGATCCTGAGGGGAGAAACGGTAAGTACATTTCATTTTTTTCTACAATTACACAATGTTTCATTATGTTATGTGCCAAAAAGTTGCCATTGGTATGTTAATATTTACTTGAAATTGAAGCAATCGTTTTTTACATGGACGGGATTATATGCTTTAGTCTACGAACTGAAGATTTTATTTTTCTTTGTCTTGTTCCTCCGTGAATGGAATTATCAGAAAAAATTACAGGGAAAATTACTAAATGAGATCGATAGAACTGTATGCGCTTAAGTTTTTTTTGTAGATCTGAAGATGGAGGTGGCGGATTTTTTAAAACTTCACTAGCTTATTTAACTAGTTTCAAAATAAATCATTTTAGACCATAGTGGCTTCTAAAACTTGGTCTACACTTGAGTATTCGTCATGGATATTAGCGTCTTATGAATGGGCTTTTTGAGCGATCTTCTGGGTGTGTTTACACTTGGTGAAGGATTGACCATATTCATTTCGCTGCTGTTATTATTTGGGGACAGTGGATTGTTTCCTTGCTGACATTTAACACGTTTATGCCTCAATGCTACTTATTGATTCGCCTGCTGTTATTCGATGAAATGTTAACGTGATAAAGTAATTTAAATAGTCTTGTCTAGTTGGCATTTACTGAAAACCTACTTATTAGCCTTTAATGAACTCCCTTCTTCGCAACGGATATACATTTTCATAGGATCTTGCGTCTATCTCTACTGAATGTTTGAAAGTATGGCGAAGGCTTCTAACATAACTTTTACTTCTTCCGAATGCATTTTGTTATTAAATAAGTTAAGGAATCTTTGTCATTAGGAGATCCTTGCTATAGATATACAAGCTGAACTCCCAAACAACCTATTCATCTTTTTTCATTTACACTGCAAGACACCTACCGTCACTTCATATTTTTACAAAGTCATTCTAACGGGCATTCTTCCGTCGCAAATTCCAGATTTGGAGTTAATTGCCTCCGCAATAAAAATGTCAACATAATGTTCAGCAAAATAGATGGTTGAGAGTACGATGGAATGAAGATACCTTGTCTGCTTATTCCTATACGAAAGAGAGACGTTGACCTTCAAATTTATTGACGTGAATTTTAGTCTTTCGCAAAGCTTCACCGATTGAAAACACTGCTTGGTTTAGGTTCTTCTTCATTTGAAGGTCGACCTTATTGATGCAGACATGACTCCAAACTTAACTGCATTTTCAAATATTTCTTTCGTTTTTTGAATCATTGTTGGATTTGAATCTTATTTCTATCGCAAACACTTTTACGTATGGAATTCTCAATCGTCATTTTTTTATTTTTCTACGAATTATTTCTTCTTTAGTACTCTGAATGAAGAGATGGGGCCTGAGTAAGTGACAGATGAATTTTGCTTTCTCTTGAACTATTATTTCCTCTTTTTTATGCTAAAAATGGACTATTATTCTTTATTTTGTTATAAAAAACGCGTGTGGCAGGGGGTGTTAGGACACCAACCATTTACACAAACAAAGAAAATGCTGTAGCGAAATTACGACTAGCCTTAATTAAAATCCTTAATGGTTCGTGAGAAAAATGAATTCCCATATCTATCCGTTCGGCAAAACATCTCTCTTAATTTATCGATTCTATCGGACCTGGAAATACAGTGTGGCTCTAATATTTTGTTCTCCGTGTCGCTCTTAAAGATATCCATTCTCAATTGTTCAAGCAATCTAAGCCTAGCGCGCAGCCTCCGAGTCTCCAGCGGTTCCCAGCCTAATTCGCTTAACATCTGAATAACGCTGTCTGTACGCCCGTAGCAGTTTTTGACGAAATGCGTTGATATCCTTTATATTTTATTCAGCTCGCGGATTAAGTCTTTCTGCAACCGATCCCATTTGATATCGCTGCATATTCAAGGTGCGGTCGGAAGAGTGCGAAATAGCACCTTTCTTTTACTTTCTCATCCGAAAATATTCCCACAATACGGTTGACGAATCCTAATTTCTTCAGGGCTCTGCCTCAAATATTCCTTATATAAATTCCACACGACTTGCCCCCTTTTTTATCGCCTGCGTAATAAGAAAATAAAACACAATGTTCTGCAAAATATGGTTGAAAATACGATCAAATTATTCTAACTTGGTTGCTTACACCTCTGTGATAGAGAAACGCTGACCTTCACAGTTAATCGACTGGATTTAAGTCTTCGGGAATCTTTGCTGGTTCCAAAGACTGGTGAGTTTAGGTCTTTCTGTGTTCTTTTAAAGGTTGTTTTGGTGTGGATGCCATGACTACAAGCATAACTTCATTTTCAAACATTTCTTAATTTTTCCTTCTATAGTTCGTAGTGCAAATAAGTCAGACCGCAAAAACTTTTACGTATGAAGTTCACAATAGTCATTTGTTTTTTAAATAGTTTATTTCTTCTTTAATATTCTTTGTCGTTATATATATTGCCTTGTGAGTGACAGATGAATTGTGCTTTCAGTGGGATATGCGTATATACTCCCGTATTTATCGTACATCAATGCTCTTTATTAATTTGTTTAGATGTTTTTTTTTGTGGCCCATGGATACCTTTGCTTTGGTTACTATCGTAATGAAAACGGTTCTGTCATTTTTAGCTTCCTCCACTTTTTTAGGTGGCGATTGCGTTAAATCAAATACATTCTAATTTTCATATTTTTTTATAAATTATTTTACAAATTGGATGTCATTTGGTATTTGCTCCGTTAGTTTTCTTTAGGTCCACCTTGTTGTTGTACTTATACTCCAAAATTAAATTCCTGCAAGTTTAAATTTGGTTACTTATGTCATCGATATCGTTCTTAGTGTCCACAATTATATCCATGCATCATCACACAACACACAAAACTATTCAGGAATTTCTTCATAGAAACAGGACTAATCATGATATGTTTTAATTGCGAGGAGATAAGTATTATATGTGCATAGATTATACGTGGCACGTCAAAAATTATATAATTATTATGATGCAGGCAACGTTACTTAGAAATCTGGTTAATATTTTACGGTGAGCGTTTTCTATTTTTTTTAAATCCATACTTTATTATTGAAATTTATTTTTTATTCTCGACTTATTTCATGCGCGGGAATTTTGTATCAGTAATGAGGTCATAAAATAATGATGCTAAGTTGCTTGTAAATTTATTACATTTTTGTGATGTACATTTTGTGCCGTTTTAAGTTCGATAGACTTAGTTACGAACCAATATTTTACGCAATAAAAATGAGTAACGCTTTACATATATCTATATTTTATGTCTTTTTGTGTGAATTTTGTGTCCTTTTAATTTCAAAAGACGTAGTTACGAATCAACATCTAGCGAATAAATAATGAGTGACGTAATACATAGTATATCTATCGGAGAATAGAATTTGTTATATTGTTTTGATCCGATGAATGATCTTCCATGGCGGGTATTTATCTATTTTTTTAGTTTGAGTTTATATTGATCCCAATCCAATGAAGAAGTTTGCTTTAATTTCTTAATTATCCCGTGAATAGTGTTTATTGGAGTGTTTCCTATGCCTTTGCAGAAGAAAATCTATCCAGCAAGCCGCCGAATATATATACAACTAAAAAAGGTCGTCATATTTATGAGAATACTTGTCATACTATCCCTTCCAAGGCATTGCGTGCTATTGCACTTGCTGCTATTACTATTGTTCAGGTTTCTCGGGTTAACAGATTTGAGTAAAACTTAATTGATTAAGTAATTGGGCTTTATTGCCAACAAAGAAAATACATTCCCTTGCTACACACCATGGCCCCCTGGGCCCATGGTAACACACCAGGCTCACATACCAACACATACAGAGCGACTGCGAGAGACTGACTAGACTGGCTCTCCCGCCAACTAACGTGCGTAACCAACGTGCGCACACCAACGTGCGCACACCAACGTGCGTACACCAACGTGCGCATGCGCATCAACAGTTTTGCGCAATATAGATGTACCACACATATATCCAACACACCTCCTTACATCTATATTGCACTTACACTAATTCAAACCCAACACATTTCGAAAACTTTCAAACTTTTGACGACACAAGGATTTAGTAAATACATCAGCAACATTATCCTCTGAATTTACCTTGACAATATCAATCATACCTTCCCTAACACATTCATGCACATAATGGTAGTGTACCTCAATATGCTTTGAATTTTTAGTAAAATTACCATGCTTTGCAATATCAATTGCACCTGAATTATCTTCATAAACCTTCATTGGCTTTATTAATTGTACATCAAATGTACTCAATAACTCTTTTATAAATTTTAATTCACTCACTGCTTCTGACAAAGCTACATACTCTGCAAAAGTTGAAGCTTTCGTCACAGACTTTTGCTTTTTCGATTTCCAATATACAACATTCCCAAATAATCTTATAACATAACCTGTTGTGGATTTCCTATCCAAATAATCACCTGCCCAATCAGCATCAACATAACAATCAATAATATTTACACAATCATTCATTTTGTAACATAATTTCAAATCCTTTGTTAAAATTAAATATTTCAAAATTCTTAAAGCATACTTAAAATGCGTTTCATTATAACAATTTTGATATCTACTTAAGAAATTAACGCTGAAACTTATGTCAGGCCTTGTAGCTGAACTTATATATAATAAGGCACCAATTAAATTTCTGAATTTAATGTTTTTGTCACAGATATCCGCCTTCTCAATTTTTAAGTTTACTTCCATTGGTGTATTGTACAATTTACTATTTTCTAAATTATATTTCTTAACAAATGATTCAATATACTTGGTTTGATTTAATTTCAATTCATGCTTGTGGGACTCATATTCAATGGTAATCCCAAGATACTCTTTAACTTTCCCAAGATCTTTCATCTTAAATTTTTCAGATAGTAAGACTTTAACTTTCTGTATTTCTTTCTTATTTGCACCACAAATTAATAAATCATCAACAAAAATTAATAAATAAATAGAATCTTTTCCATTTCTAAGAGAATATAAGCAGGAATCAATATCACTTCTTTTAAAACCTAAATTTGCCAAAAATTCATCAAGGCATTCATACCAAGCTCTTGGACTTTCTCTTAAACCATATAAAGCTTTGAACAATTTACATACTCTTTTTGTACCATCTTCATAGCCTTTTGGTTGTTTAACATAAACTTCAGAAGTGACCTTGCCATTTAAAAAAGCAGTTTCCACATCCATTTGGTCGACTTCTAAACCCATCTGACAACAATATGACAAAAGAATTTTTAAAGTCTGCATTTTTGCTACGGGAGAATAAATATCATCAATTTCATCGGTTTGCTGGAAACCTCTCACAACTAATCTGGCTTTATAAGTACCATCAGTTTTTTTTGTATACACCCATTTAACATCTAAGACTTTATTTTTAATATTTTTGACCAATTTCCAAGTGTTATTTTTAATTAAACAATCAATCTCTTTATTCATTGCCTTTTTCCATAATTGACTCTCGTTGGACTCAATCGCCTCCTCAAATGTATTTGGTACATCCGTTCTGCACATATTTACAAATATACCGCTATTGTACACATAATAATCATCAAGTTTCTTAGGAGGATTCCTGTCTCGTTGAGATCTACGAATTTCAGCTTCCCTCTTAGTGTCTGACTCTAATGATTCATTTTCAGAACTATCGTTAATTTCATCTTTCAAATCACTGTTTTCATTGTCCTCATGATCAGATTCATTCTCATTTAATCCAATACATACAACATTTTCTTCTACAATATCTACATGCCGTGCTACTATGACTGTACCATTTATTAGTACCCTGTATCCAACATTACTATAACCAATTAAAATACCCATATCTGCCTTTTTATCCCATTTTGAAGATCTTTTCTGTTCTGGAACTCTAACAAAAACAGTACTTCCGTACAAACGTAAATTGGAAACATCTGGTTTCTTACCGAAAAATATCTCATAGGGAGTTTTTCTTTCAATAGTATTGGCTAATGTACGATTTTTCAAATACGTTGCAGTAAATATAATTTCTGGCCAATACCTCTTGTGCACATTTGCTTCTGCTAACAAACAACGTGCCATATTCATTATGGTCCTGTTAAACCGTTCCGCTGTTCCATTCAGTTCATGTACATATGATGGACAATTGTTAATTACAATACCTCTCTCTCTGGTAAAATTATAAATGTCACCATTCAAATACTCCTTCCCATTATCACATCTCAAAAATTTTACCCTTTTACCTGTAAGATTTTCACATTCATTCACAAATTCAACAAGACAATCAAACACTTCAGTTTTAGATTTCATCGTATAAACTTTAGCAATCTTACTATAATCATCAATGAAAGAAACAAAATATTTTTCACCTTTAAGACCTGTGGTTTGGAAAGGTCCACAAACATCAGTATGAACAATTTCTAAAATATCTTTTGCTCTGTTCCTATTATTCTTAAATGGAACATTACTCATTTTGTTTTCAATACATAATTTACATTTCAAAAAGTCTGATTCAAGTTCACTCGGAATACCGTCCAGCAACTGATTTTTCACCAAAGTATTTAAATATTTAAAATTTACATGTCCCAATAAACGATGCCATTTTTCCTTTAGAGTCATAGAATCAACACTTTTATTTGCAACATTTACCAAAGTTCCTGATTTTACTTTGCTTTTCATAATGTATAAACCATTCACTTCCAAAGCTACTGCTGTAACATTACCTTTAAAATCAATAATTTTGGTCATTTTGCCTTTAGAAACAATTGTATTACCCACAGTTATTTTGCTGTAGCTAATCAGGTTTGATTGCATATCTTTAACATACAATACATTCTTCATATTAACTAAATTCTTCTTGCCAAATGCATCAAAATAACTTAACACATTTCCGATTTTTGTGGCTTTTAGAATTTCATTATTACCCAAATGAACATTTATGGGTTGCTTCAGAACAATACATTTATCAAAATATCTATCATCATTAATGATGTGGTCTGTACAGCCACTATCAAGAAGCCACTTTATTTCATTACGATCTACATTACTTATCTCAGTGTTATGCACCGCACGATGAGCAACCGTTGTAAGCCATGCGCTGTATTCTTCATTCTTCTGTCCTTGGTCTGCGCATGCTCCGTGCCATACTCCGCGCTGCCCGCGATGAAAGCTGCCACGCCCCCTTACGAAGCCTCTTCTTCCGGATCCTTGTCTGCATCGTGATGAACGCCATGTGCCTCTGCTACTTGTCATTTGTCCACTACTTCTGCAATCTCTTCGTATATGTCCCACTTCACCACATTGGAAGCATGTTCGCTCTTGCCTATTTCTATCCGCCGCGAATGCGTTGCTTTTCCTAGCCGAAGTCTCGCATCTTTGATTTTTCAACTCGGCCATTTGAATTTTATTCCTCACATAGTCAGCTGTTTGATCCTCTACTTTTAACGTGTCAATTAAATCACCAATGTAACTGTACGAGTCAGGCAACGTGTTCAACATATAATTTAATTTTTCCTTCTCTGAAACACTCGCGCCAGCGGTTTTCAACTCATTTACCAATTTTTCAAAGTCACTGAAAAATTTCGCCGAGTCACTGTAATCTCTAAGTCTCAGTCTTTCCAATTTATTTCTACACACAATCTGCAGTGCTGTTGACTCTTTCAGATATAAACTATCGAACTTCTTAATTATATCGTACGCCGTCGTTTTATCACATACAAATTCGAATTGCTTATTTGAAATAGCGCCGTATATATAGTTCATTGCCTTTAAATCATTTTCATCCCAATCCTCTTTGTCCGATGAAACTTTTCCTCTCATTATGACATTGTCACACTTTTTAAGTTTCAAAAATAATGTCACACGTTTCTTCCACATACCGTATTCTTCTCCGTCAAACACCGGTATAACCAAATCACTGTACTTCGCCATTTTACCGTCACTCGTACAATAACCAAGAAACCACCACGTGAACCACGCTCTGCTACCATGTTCAGGTTTCTCGGGTTAACAGATTTGAGTAAAACTTAATTGATTAAGTAATTGGGCTTTATTGCCAACAAAGAAAATACATTCCCTTGCTACACACCATGGCCCCCTGGGCCCATGGTAACACACCAGGCTCACATACCAACACATACAGAGCGACTGCGAGAGACTGACTAGACTGGCTCTCCCGCCAACTAACGTGCGTAACCAACGTGCGCACACCAACGTGCGCACACCAACGTGCGTACACCAACGTGCGCATGCGCATCAACAGTTTTGCGCAATATAGATGTACCACACATATATCCAACAACTATATAAGTACTAATTTGGTCACCTGGCTTGAGTCTCGTGTACCTTGAAATTTACCACCACCACATCCTTGTCCCTTGTGGACATCACATCTTGTGGATTGGCGCAATCGAACGCCTTTTGTCAAAATGCCGCGTAATTCCTTCTGGATTACCCGTAGAACTTCGCATAGTGCCTCGCGTGGTGGACATTTGTATCCTTGGCCATGAAATCGATCAGCAGGACACACTTTCTGACCTAGAATACGTAAACCAATGATCTTTCCCGGTGATATGAGAATTAGACAGTTTCCTTTCATTCCTTCATGAAATAAAACGAAAGGCATTGATTGCGATTCGTTACCCACCATTAGTGTATTCATATTATACAAATTATTTGGTTTTAGAAATCCCGGTTTAGACGAATGTTAATTGTCAATTTTAACCTAATTTGAAAAAGGCCAGATTGGCACCCATGCGATGCCACTCCACGTGACGTCAATGGACCTAGTTTCTATACGAGTAGATAGGAGTTTTACATCGTCTGAGATTACCAATGCATGCATGAGGCACAGAGCTCAGGGAAACATCTCTTAATAATCACACATTAAAACTGCCTATGGTCGGAAATTTTCCTTCGTTTGATAGGGTATTAAAAATCTTTATTGAAGCCAAGCGCTACCTGCTATCAGGGTACTCTGCTACCTGCTAACAGCCTACATCGCAGCGGCGCACATATCCTCGCCCCAAAGTCACCTCACAATGCGGCATCGGGAACCAGAAATACGTCAACAGGAGCTTTACCCGTCATTCATACTTAGCCGTCGCGTTTTTTCGCGCGCTTGAAATTTTTCACTTTTCATTTAATCACGAAAAATAGATATCGTCATCAAAAAATCTAAAAGCGTGAAATGCGTATTCCAGGAGTAATAATCTTTCGATTTAGGCAGTGTAAAAAAATAATAGGAAACCACCCTATTCCAATGAATTTCGTGAACGTTGAGACGGCGAGCATTAAATTTCCTGCACCGCTCCCGAACATTTTTCAAGCGTATGCACTTTGGGCAGTAAACTTCTTTCAAATTGATGATGAATTTCAATCAAAGGTAGCAGAAACTTAATGACGGACAGCTGTTCACACGACAATCTGGACCCGCATCGCCAATGGATACCGTGCCGATTATGATCTTGCCAATGAGTAACTTAACCCATTAGTGCACAGCGTCCGACATATTGGATGCGCGCATTTAATTTTGCGCGACATTTTAATGCTATATTAAGTTCAAATGGATGTCTGTCTTCACCGCTCCGCTAATATTTTAGTTGACTCCTTGAATTTATCGACTTGAGAAGCATTTATGTATAGACATGGCATTGAAAGAATTTTCAGTCACCCGTACGGGGGTAAGTAAATTATTTTTTATTGCAGTATTTTGCTTAGTATGTTGATAACTTTCACCTCTTTTTTCTTCCATAGGTTGATCTTTTTATATTTTCCATATTATCAAGTTTTTCCGTACTATTTTGAATCTGTAATTAACAATGAAAACTGACAGTCCGATACAATGGCGCAGCGAGGGGGGGTTTTGGTGGTTTACCCCCCCCCCCCCCCCCGACAGCTCACAGAAATTTTTAAGTTAAATCTATTTTACTTAATTGGATTAATATTGCTTATAGAATAGGGTGATGATCAATAAAATATTCCTCAGAAGACCGTAAAAATCACCATTTTAAACCATTTATCTTAATTTTTTTTCCGGCGGAAGGCCTCCGCACCTCCCGCTTACCCTGGCGGGTATGCAATACCCCCAAGCCCCCCAGTATTAGTTGCGCCTTAAACCCCCCCTAGCCTTAACTCTTAGCTGCGCCCCTGGTACGATATATCGGAGAGGCTGTATTATTTAAACTATTGATTTTAAAAATTGCAGAAATAAGTTATAATGAACCTTATTAACCGGAATAATTACTTTTGAAATGAATATTTGACAAAAATAACTTTGTGCACCAATGGGTTAATGAGACGCCGAGGGGCAAGGAACTGCGAAAATCGAATCACGATAGGGAAGCTAGTGTTTGCGTAGTGCTATATTCGACGACTGCAACGCTTTCGCTATAAAAATAGCTGTACCCAAAACTACTAGTATATGCACACATAGGATTCATCATGCTTTTAAATCGAAACGATTTCATTTCCCCACTATGTTGGTAAACCTCTGTAATCAATGCTGGTGGTATAAATAAGACGAGCGCGCTGCGCCCGCTCCCAGCGGGCTTCCCCCGCTCTTTTCAATGCAGGTCCACTGAGGGATAGGCGCGTTTCTAATTTTAAAATGTAGAAAAAAAGGCAGGGTCTTACGTACAAATTTAATTGGAATTTTCATGTACCAATTGAGGTCTGAGGACCTCTTTATACAAAACATTGGAAGTAATTACACTATCCTCTGTTAAACGCACATGATGACTCATACTTACGTATTAATAGGAAACTTGAATGTGGAATCAGCCGCATTTTGATAAAATTTATTTAAAGAATGCGAGATATTGTTGCAAATGAACAAATGTATCAGTTTGTGTGCCGTTAACGTCAGGAATATTTACCGTTTTTTTTAGTTATTTAAAAACCAATTTAAGGAAACAATAGCAATATTTAGGAAGTAAGATATGCCGTCGCATTTTCTCTGATAAATTCTGTGTTTTTTGGTACCTCATTTGTAGAGTTTGGTTGCGTATAAGTTGAGAAAAGGTATCTATACAGTAGACATAATATAGAAGATGGACTCATCAAATCCGTATTTATTCATCTGATAAGTATCATGGTTAAGCGAAATGTAATTAACAGTTTTACTTGATCGAGTCGCAGGTCGAAATAATAGTTCATGTAGCTGCGAGAGTTCAACCTACGAATTAGCAATGGGCATGCACGCGTTGGCTATGACGGAGTGTGAGAAATCACGCTCAACTGCTATTGATTGATTGATATATTTGATCAGCCACATCATTTGATTCGCCCTTTTGCTATAAACCGGTGTTATTGGTTTAAAAAAATCGATTTTTTAGAAAGCGGTGCGAGGAAGTTTGATCGATTACGTAATAGGGTACAGTTTCCTTCAGCAAAGAAAACGAAAGCATTGATTGCGATTCCTTACACACCATTAGTGTATTAATAATATACAATTTATTTGGTTTTAGAAATACCGGTTTTGACGAATGTTAATGGTCAATTTTATACTCATTTGAAAAAGGCCAGATTGGCGCCCATGCGATGCCACTCCACGTGACGTCTCGTGGACCTACATGCTTTACGTGTAGATAGGAGTTTGTCATCGTCTGAGATTACCAATGCATGCATGAGGCACAGAGCTCAGGGAAACATGTCTTAATAATCACCTATTAAAACTGCCTTAGGTCGGAAAGTTTCCTTCGTTTGATAAGGTATTAATAATCCTTATTTAAGCCAAGCGCTACCAGCTAGCATGGTACTCTACTACCTGCTAGCATCCTGCGTCGTATCAGCGCTCAAAGCCTCGCCCCAAGGTCATCTCACTTGCGGCAGCGGGAACCAGAACGACGTCACACGGAGTTTTCCCAGTATTTATACTTAGACGTCGCGTTTTCGCGCGCTTGAAAATTTTCACTTTTCATTTAATCGCGAAAAATAGATATCGTCATCAAAAAATCTAAAAGCGTGAAATACGTTCTCCAGGAGTAATAATCTTTCGATTTAGGCATTAAAAAAATAATGAGAAACCACCCTATTATATGCTAAGATATTTTATCTCGTATTACGGACTTCAGAAATCAGATCGAAGTGGAGTATACTGACCGAAGATGTGTGGTATCTTATCTTGAGATCTCTTTATTTCAATCCTCTTCATTGTACTCCAAGGCCGTAGCCAGACAAACTTTTCGGGGGTAAGGGGGGAATTGGAATAGTAGGCAAACATGAAATTATTTTTATAAGATAAATAAAATAGCGTATACGGTTATATATACATATTTATTATAGACCCTTAAAAGGAAAACATAAAAATATTATTATAAAATTGAACTTAACCTTCTAGCTTTTTTTTGCAGCGACCAAATGAATTAACTCCTCGGTGTCGATGTCAATTCTACGGTCCGTCAGTCAGTTATGAGTCACTCACCTCTCTACTAATTCACAACACTATTATTTCACACACTGCACTACAACTACGCACACTGCACCTACAAATTCGCTTAGATAATTATTGACTTGAGTCGCATTGGACTACTAGATGTCCCTGCGCCGCTATATAATATCGTCGTGTGAGCACCAAGCGGGCATTAAGTATCTATTTATTTTTTTCATTTCGGGGGAAGATCGATCCCCTTTGATCCCCCCCCCCCTGGCTACGACCATGTTGTAATCCTTAATCGTGTGGAGTTTGGTAGACATTCTATAAAACATACGCTAAATTTGAAATTATCCTCGTGTTTAGATATCGCATCGTACGTAAAACGATGTTTTAACGCTATTTTTCCATATTCTCCTCGTATGCATCAAATATCCGCCGCAACATAACTGCAAATGATGCCACTGTGTGTTTAAAATCAGTTTTCTTCATAAACAAGAGAGAACTGGTTCGTTCCCTTGAGCGTGTGGTGCGGAGGGCGTGCAGTTGCCCTGTTCGCACAGTACCCGCCTGTCGCTTGCATGCTGTTTTTGCTGAGCTAGCGTAGGTTGACGGCCCTCGTAGTACCCGATGTCTAATAACTATTGTATTTTTTGAATTTATCAATGATTAATCATGATAATAATACTTAAAGGGCACATACAGTAGGCTACCCTCCTTCTCTCCGAAATCAATTGATTCTCATGCTTAATTAAGTATTCCAACTGAACTCCCTCGACACCATATTTGCTACCTAGGAGTGTAAAATTTGTAAGAGTTCACTGGTATATAATCACGACCTCCTCCAATCAACTGACTTACAATTAGTGCCATAGGAGGAAATACAATCTGAGGAAGTGATGGAAAGCCGAGTTCAGGAAAAGTCCTGCCAATTAAAACCAGAATCAAAAACTGTTGGTGTTCAGAAAAAAAAACCTTCAGTATACTCTGTTTTTCTTGGAAAAAAAGGCAGCATTGTATTTAAGAGTAGACTGTGAAAATTATTTTATCGTCAATTTGCTATCAGGAAAGACTGGGTTACTGTTATTGTTATATTCAGGAAAATTAGACACAACAAATTCTTCAATATTTTAGCTCAGAAGATCTCAATGTCTCGCCCTCGACAGCGGCACGATATTTTTCTGCTTCCATTATTCCGATGGCTAGTCTTTTGGAAAATCTGTTTTTTTGGGTTGACAAAAATAAGATGTTGCTTAATATAGTTTTATCTGAAGTGGATCATAAAAAAATAGATGAGTACCCACTGCAGTGAGTGACATTTTCTCTTGTATGAATCAGTCTTTTTACTGCGATTGGTACAACAAATTACGCTTACTTTATCACGCTATAATAGGTATAAAGTAAAGACTTGCGAAGGAAACTCTAAATCCGTTTTTTACAGTAATCATTGCATTATACTGCTGATAGTGAAGAAAAATAGAAATAATGTTTTTCAAACGCAATTATTTAAAAAGGAATCATTTTTAACATTGCTATACAATTAATGAACTGTTCATAGCTCAAATATTTCTATCTAAACTCAATCAAAAAATAAATAAGTCATTTGATTCTTCTTTAGAAAATTTAATTTCGAGGGGTTACGGTGACGGCAATAGATAGTGTCATTCGCATAGATTCTTGAGCAAATTCCAAAAGACTGTGGGGTAAAAGTAGATCGCGTGTTCGAACTAACTGCTCACTCATTCAGAGGTAAAATTTGAGAGTTAATTAGACCACCAAGAGTTTCCAAGAATGTAAAGAGCTCTAAAGATGAAGTTAAGCTAACTAAGCAAATAGAGAGCTTTAGGATCCATGTGGAGGGAGTAATAAGAAAGGTCAGAGAATACAAGTTGCTCGTCCTTCATTCCTGCATTGATAACCATTTGGTGCACAAAAGTAGGATTAGAGGATAGCTTTAAAAAACAATCACTTCTACCATAACGATATTCGGGCTCTGCCTCAATGATGGAGAAATTTTGTAGGAAGCGACGGAAAATACTTCGAATGCATTTAAAACCAATGCACACATTTATAACCATTAAAAAAAATAAAGTTGTATTTTTCATTTAAAAAACAACGATTGCACACCTAATACAATTTAACATAAATGATTGAATTTTGTCATAAGTTTGCTAAATAGCTTATAATTATTTTGTAGTCATCTAATAGAAGTTTCATAGCTAACATTAAAAGCTGTATTATCTTATGCTAATCGTTAATCAGCCATTATAAAAGTAGCTCCAAAAGCACACAACCTGTCAAAACCTGCACACACTTCAGACAGTATGCATACAGAACACACCTTAAAACTGTACATAGTATGATGTGCATAATGTGTACAGAAAAATTACCTTAAATATGTGCACAGAAAGTATTTAACAACATACTGAATCAACTATCCGATATCATACTGAAAGCAAAAAATCATATCTTTTGTCATATAAACTATATTTGCACTAACTGGATGCATCAATATTTCATGCATAAATTTTCAACGGAGGCCGAGTGGCTACTTCTGTATTCGTAAAAGCTGGTCCAGTAACGGCTTAATAAACTAGAAAAACTTACCGCGAAGCCTTCACTTCTTTAAATTCTGCAGCTAAAAGGTCCGGGTTACTTTTAAAATATAATACCATCATTAAGAAATCCACCTTCGGGAGATTATCGCAACATTCTTTTCACGAAACCGTCTTCCATTTCGCATATGTTCGATATATTCTTGTTATACGAGTACAGAAAATGGATAAAATATGCTTGACGTTACTAAACATCGTCATAAAATGTCTGAGAGAAAACACGGATTAAACATATGCCGAAATATTAACTTACACAACGAGTACTTCATTGTAGCTTCTGCGGCCGTGCACGCAAAACGAAAACGCCGTAGGGAGAAATGACGTCACCAACAATCAAAGCTAACTTCGCGTTTGCAGACGGATTTCACTGTTTTAAATGAATTTCATGATAAAATCAATGGTTTACGAGAAGTTTCATCGGTAAAAATGGATTCCTGGTGAAAATTGCTATAAGTATCATGTATTATTTCGATGAAAAAAATTTCATGCAACTTCCCCATTGCTCTGGGTTTCGTAAGAAGCTATCGTGAGTAATCGCTAGCATTTACACGTGCGGTTCACACGACACATCAGTACCGCTCCAACGGTCTTATTTGGTTTATTGTTTAGGAACTGAAATAGTTGTGAACTGTGGTGATGCACTATCATCTGTGGTCATCCATGCCAGTCATAAGTGTATAATTATTAATAGTCGTCGGATTAATTGGAGTGAAAGAGTTTATATACCAACTTAATTACACTTGGGCCTTGGAGCTAATTGTGGTAATCGCACTCCCTCCAGAAGGAAAGCGATGGCGTTTTTAATCATGTACCTTCCCACTATTTTTCGTGCCTAAATTCTAGAAGTTTGAATATTATGATTATAAATTGAGTTATAATCATTTTTCATGCTCTAGGACTGTCAAAATAATGTCAATTACAAGTGTATCTGGTTATTTATCGAGTATTACCGATGCCACGAGTTGAGAGTTTTCTCAACGGAGATTGGACAGAAGTTAACCGCAAGGACACGAAGATACAACCTCTGCCAATAGGGTGGTTTCCTGTTATTATTTTATTGCCTAAATCAATAGATTATTACTCCTGGAGTACGTGTTTCACGCTTATAGATTTTTAAATGACGATATCTATTTTTCGTGATTAAATGGAAAGTGAAAATTATCAAGCACGCGAAAACGCGACGGATAAGTATGAATGATGGGAAAACTCCGTGTGACGTCGTTCTAGTTCCCGCTGCCACAAGTGAGGTGACCGTGGGGCGAGGCTCTGAGCGCTGATACGACGCAGGATGCTAGCAGGTAGCAGAGTACTATGCTAGCTGGTAGCGCTTGGCTTAAATAAGGATTATTAATACCTTATCAAACGAGGAAAACTTTCCGACCTTAGCCAGTTTTAATAGGTGATTATTAACTCATGTTTCCCTGAGCTCTGTGCCTCATGCATGCATTGGTAACCTCAGACGATGTAAAACTCCTATCTACTCGTATAAAAACTAGGTCCCTGTGACGTCACGTGGAGTGGCATCGCATGGGCGCCAATCTGGCCTTTTTCAAATGCAGTTAAAATTGACCATTGCCATTCGTCTAAACCGGTATTCCTAAAACCAAATAATTTTTATATTATGAATACACTAATGGTGGGTAACGAATCGCAATAAATGCCTTTCGTTTTCTTTGATGAAGGAAACTACCTTATTGTAAACAGTGAGTCCAAATTTGATTCCAAACAGCGGAAAAACCTCGCCACGAAGCCCGAAAGAAAACACTCCGACGTTGGGTTTCCTCAGTGCATACCATCCGCTAGTGAATTTGCACCTGGATTTTGACTCCCGTCTCGCTAGTCCGATTGTCCCCACGTCCGTCTTCGTTGGCTCTTGGAGGCCCACGTGTGAGGGATGCAGGTTACTTCATGTGCCGACCTTCCAAGTTTTTTTACCGACCCGACCGCATCAGTACGGTGGGGCTCGCCGGTGTCGGAATATTTTTGGGAACGATAGTACAAGCCGTAGGAAGGGGGTCGTGTCTTTAGGCCTTCGGCATGACTCAATTCAGTGTCGAGGGCGGAGGAAATTTCGGATCGTTGCGAAGCACCTCAGAATACTGTTCAGTTGCTGGATAACCATGTAACGGGAGTGTTGAATTTCATTTCTGAGTGGTGAACCTTTTCCGTGTGAATTAATTATTCCAAATTTACAATAACATGAAGGAAGTGATTTATACATATATTACTCGGGCATTACTCGTGCATTGCGTATTGTGAAAAAAATGCAGTGGTTATGAGGAGTGAGAAAGAATCTTAATTTGGAAATCACTGGGTCAGCGCACGGCACATGTGAAGTGTATGTGTGGAAGAATCTTGTGGCGATTGTCTCATATTGTGTAGCTTGCTCTGTTAACATGAGAAAAGTAGAAGAGGAATAACATAGCAAACGATACTGGCATCTTAGGATTTGGCTTCATTCCCGTGAAAAGAGTCAAGTGGCTCATAATCCAAGAAAACAATCAGGTAACTATAATGTTCACCTTTTTAAACTAATTTTAATCTTTTTCTAAAGAGTTGATCGTGGGTAAACATTTTAATGTCTATTTATTGATTGCATTTAGATTTTTTTCTCTCACGGTACAGTTTGTACTGTCCCCGACACAAATATCTTACCGCGGAGGAGCCGAATATCCTTTTAGTCCCGAGTTAGCAGTGCTAGTGAACTACGTGACGTCACTTCTGAAATGTGACGATCGAAAAGTGCTGGTAAGAGCGAAAAGGTGTATTTACCGTGGATTGGAACACGGCCCATGTCTCTGCATCGGAGGACAACAAGCCTTTCGAGTTAGAAGGGAAGGCTTATTCTTCGGTGCGGTCGAAAAGGAGCATGTAGCTTATTTAGAAAGGGAATTTGACCGGCATATTGATTTTTGCGATGGGGTGCTCACGAATCTTGGCCTCCAAGCGAGCGTGAATTCCTCTCTGAGTTGAGTGACGAAGTTCTCCCAAGCCCTCAATTTCTCCGCGGAAAGAATTTTGTGCGTATTGCTGGGTAGGGCCAGGGGCGGTCCGGCCGGGTCGGCTGGTCGGCGATGGCCGAGGGCTCCAAGCTTAGGGGGCCCCCACAACGCTCTTATCAATGGTGAAGTTTACTTGAAAAATGCAATAAAAACGAGTCAGATTACTAGAATCAAAGTTTTTTTTGCGTTGAAAAAATTCTAATTTTTCATTAGCTACTTTATTTACAGCATCTACATCTACATAATACCCTGAGAGCCACCTCTAGGGTGTTTGGCAGGGGTTGACCAATCACCAGCATGCAGCATGCAATTGGATTCCCACATGCACACCAATCGGTCTAAAAAACGTTACGCATATTTAGAAATTACACTACCACATGCTATTAGAAATAATAATAAAATTCGGAAAAATGCATTTAAGTGTACTTAAGTCAGTAGGCTACACTACAAAGTCATCTAATCTGTTTGTGAGATATAACGCTGCCGATATAATCTCTTATTGATCGTGGAAAAAAGATTCTGAATCTGTCTGTTCTGCAGTCTATATCTCTTATGTTATTTACATGATCTGATCTATCTTAGTATGTTGGCGTTCGTAAGATATTGTTAACTTCGTCATGGAAGACACTGCTCTTTAATTTATCTAAAAGGCTTAGTCTATCTTTCAATCTACGGTCTGACAGAGATTCCCATCCGAGTTTATCTACCAGGTCACTTACACTAACAAGGCTATCGTAACGATTTTTCACGTGCCTGGCAGCTCTTCTTTGCACACATTCAAACTCTGTTTTTAAGCCCATTTCATGAGGGTCCCAAACACTGGCAGCGTAGGTATATTTATTATTCGGCAGCGTATATATACTATCGCGTTTATTTATATTCGGCTGTAAAATATGCACATGAGCATACGCACCAAATATGAATAATATTATTCATGCAAACACCGTTAACGCACGCATGATAGAAATGAATGAGATTAATTGGGAATTAATCAGGAATCGGTTATTTTAGGATTAGATGAATGAATTATGATATCGATTCCCGTTCTAGGAGCAATTTATTTCCGAAAAAATCCGGCGAATCACTGCTGTGAAATTTAAACCTCAATATTATATATGATAGAACCAAGCATATAATGGCTTACATAGAGAGCCAAGGATATGGTTAAAAAAATTGTCTTAACATTTTTACGTCCGAGATTGAGAGTACGGAAGTTCTAGCAAAAAATATACATTCCATGACCACCAAGGTAACTCATTAAAAACTTTACTCATCTAAATAAGCATGCTAGGTGTAAAAAGATTAAACAAAAAATAAATTAAATAAAGGTATCAGTAGATAAAAAAGAACCATGCGATCTCTTGAGTGGGTTATTCGAAAAGGTAATTTTAGAGGATTATTATTACAGTTTAATTATAAGGAACAAAGTAACTAAATTGATAATAGAACCAGATTGCATTATTATAGTTTGTAAGCTGTGAAATTACCACTTTTCATAGTATTTTTTCTTAACTTTTATCTAGTTTTTTAAGAGCCAGAATTGCGTCAAATCCATTTCTGGGCATTCAATTTTTTTTGAATTGCAGGGGAGAATCCCCGAATCTCCCGGTAAGGAGGGCCCTATCACGAGCCCCAGCCGAGGGCCCCCAAACACCCCAGACCGCCCTTGAGTAGGGCATGTCAGAATAGAATTGAAAAGCCATTTTTTCGCAACTGTTTTGTACGCCGCGCCGGTGTGCCGTATTAAATACTTCGTCTTTCACGGAATTCAATTTAAGCAATAGTGGCAGCAACGGCAAGGACCTATTATGAGGTCATACTTGCATGCGTTATTATTAATATTATTATAATAATATAATAGTTACTATGCATGTCAAAGGTTCAGCTGAGAATTTTTAACTTATGAAGTGGAAGTATAAACATTTTTCTTTGGTAAATATTTCTTAATATCGCTCTTATTAACTTTGTGCTACTGGAATGATGTAAATTTCCTCTAATGAATTATAGATGTATAAATTAAATCGCATTTTAAGAACCTGTTTTACAATAATATTTTTGTTACAACCATTCTATTCACAAAAATATGCACAATTTACAATCTGTTGAAGCAACCATATATCTGAAAAAGTATCCGTCCTCCTATGTTTTCAGTTGCTTTAATTCCAGTCTGTGCTTCATGATTTCTACTATTCTGTAGAATAATAATTGAGATAAATGTTCTCCTTCCTCACCAATGGCTGTCCAAAGCTGTTCTTAATTCTTGTACGAGGCTCCTTTTTCTCCATATACCGTAACGTAAAATATTTTTTTATATGTGCAACTTGAATTTTGGATCGCTTTGCTAAGTTTTTATGAAAAATCGAGGGAGAGAATCCGTCCATCTACAATGAATGTCTACTTTTAGGAGGGTTAAGGTAGGGCTCGTTTCCTCTTGAATCTCATTATATTTGGCCCTCGGATGATTTAATAGGATAAATAATAAATATAATCTATTATAATAGGTACATATATTATCGACATCGCACACCTACTTCAGCAGATAATGTATCGTCATAGGCAGATATTGATTCCTCAGTGTTGAGATCATGGACAAGGGTTTCCAGACCCGATGTCATCGGGGCAGAATCCCTTATTTCGCATTAATTCGAGTAACTAGCTAGACTGTGCACGCCCAATGACATAATATGGTGTCAGCTATCTACCCGGGTAATAAGAGGAATGGTCGAGGTTACCAAACCCGCACGCTTACTAAAAAGAAAGGCTTACAAAGAGGGGGATATTTCTTTGCACCAGGGGCCCTCGAGTTATGGAAAGAATAGATTGGAAAAACCAGCATACACGTTATGAAAACATAAGAAACTCGTCCACAATAAGTGGAAGAGTTTCTCATGACTGGTGTGCATTCTATTATGTTTTCACTTGTTCACCTTCAACGTCAGCAAGTGGAGTAGTTCCAATACCCGCGAACCTGCACTAAGCGCTAGTGAGTTAGTCATTTTTCATCACACTGTGTTTATGTTAATGGTCCACTGCGCAGCATTTTTGAATTAGCCTTTAGGAGAGGAAATGAATTTCCGAATAAAAAATATAGGGTGCCATTTAAAAAAGACATACCGCTGTTCATATCGTTGTAATTAAAAAAGCTACAAGAAAGGCAGTCATGCTGATTAAGGTCCCCCTGACGGCTAATGAACATTTGCTTGACACATTTTTGAATTTGCATCTGGACAAAAAGTTATTTCGGGTGGTCAAGATAAATGGGACACCCTGTATAATAGTGGTGACAAAATCGCTTTTCTTTTATATTCTGACGCATACGGTACGCATAAAAATGCTTTCCCGCGGAGGAAATGACTGCTACATAATACTCCGTAACTCCCACTGCGAGGAATCCTCGCTCGCTCGTACTCTCCCATCATATGAATCACTTTGCTGGTCAAATTCCCGTAATCGAGGACTTGCGCTCTACATTTCAAAAAGGCACTCACTCCCAACTCGGAGGCCTCGCCTCACCGGAATTTCTGTTTTGATTATTATCACTACCCCCAGCCTTCTGGCTGTCTCCAGTGGATTTCTGTAAATGTGGTTTCTGCTATTTAAATAGTCATTTTCTTTTCAGTATTTCTGATGGTTTTTTTTTTTAGTTATGGGGAAGGGATGTGGTTTGGGATTAGGGCCGAGATTGGCGTACGATGTCTGGAGCCTGGGTCCGGGGTATAGTCCCAGAGATCTACTAATTTGTCGTTTCCTGTGCGTGTCAGAGATTTCTTGAATACATATTGAATATTTGCTTTTAGTTCACTTAGTATGGGGTAACCTTGAGGTCTTTCCGCAGATCCTTATTTCTTATGAACCATGGGGCGCCCACGATCTTCCTTAGAAGCAGATTTTCTGTTTTTTGGATACGTGTTAGATGCGTTTTTGAGGCCATCAGCCAAACTGGGGAAGCATATGATAGCAGCGGTTTCAACATCGTCTTGTAGAGGAGGCATTTTGTTTTTAATGATAATTTTGATTTTTTCTGGAGCAATGGCCCCAGAGCTGTTGCAGCGGCTTTAGCTTTTCCTATTGCATTATTAATTTGAAGTCTTCGTTTCGGAAGCGTGGTCGAGCGGCATTCCCAAATCGGCGTCGATTGGGGACTTGAACTTTCGGCTCTAGTGTGGTGTGATTTTTGTCCTGGACTGTGAAAACGAATGGATTAAAAAAAACGTATGTTCTGAGTGATACATCGAAGGTTTTCCCACCTATTATTACAGTTTGCGCTCGAGACGAACTCATTTACTTATTTCATGTTCATCATTTTTTTAAATCCAGGAAAGCACCTTTCTTTCCGTTTTAGAGTTATGATTAAGAGAGGGCAGGTAGATAGCACCCTCTTAAGTAAGCACGTGTACCTGTTACGTGCATCACGCAAAAACTCATGTAGGTATTATTCTGAATGTATTGTTCATGTATTTAAAAATACGATAACTTATTAACTACACATATAGAGGCCATTTTCCGTAGTCCAAGACAGGCTATCCTAGAGCTAAATTTACGCAAGCATTATGGTATTGTATGCACAAAAAACGATATCTTAAATCTATCGGTTCTGCGGTCTATTTCCTTAATCTTGTCCATGTGATCGCTTCTTCCATAATAATTAGGCTCTCTCAAAATATCTTGAACATCAGGCAACACGTACTTTCTACTTGAAAATTCCGCTAAAGATTTAATCTAATTTTTTTCTTTCTATCGGTTAGACGGTTCCCCATTCTAAATTCCTCATGAATTCTCTTAAACTAGTTTTCCGTTGCAAGTTTCTTGAATTCTATATGCGAGGGACATTTTTTTCAAACTCCGATCGCTCATCAAAAACACCATGCAAGCGACAGGCGGGTACTGCGCAGGTAGGGCAACTGCGCGTCCTCCGCATCACACGCTCAAGTCATTTCTGACCGCAAGTTGTTAGTTTAAGATTAGTGACAGCCTCATTAACTACACTGCCTCCGTGGCTAGAGTAAGAAACAGTGTGAAACATTACGTCCATTCCCATTCAAAACAAATGAAGAGACATGCTGAGTTCTGGAAGTGTTCTGATCCATGACAACGTCCGTCATCTCAGCGCAGCCCAACTGCTCCTTGAGCAATAGGGTAGTATCCTTCATCAAAGAAAACGAAAGGCATTGATTGCGATTCGTTACCCACCATTAGTGTATTCATAACATACAAATTATTTGGTCTTGGAAATACCGATTTAGACGAATGGCATGGGTCAACTTTATCCTCATTTGAAAAAGGCCAGATTGGCGCCCATGCGATGCCACTCCAAGTGGCGTCACAGGGACCTAGTTTCTTTACGAGTAGATAGGAGTTTTACATCGTCTGAAGTTACCAATACATGCAATCAGGGAAACATGTCTTAATTATCACCTATTAAAACTGGCTAAGGTCAGAAATTTTTCCTCGTTTGATAAGGTATTAATAATCCTTATTTAAGCCAAGCGCTACCAGCTAGCAGGGTACTCTGCTACCTGCTAGCATCCTTCGTCTTATCAGCGCTCAAAGCCTCGCCCCAAGGTCACCTCACTTGAGGCAGCGGGAACCAGAACGACGTCACACGGAGTTTTCCCAGCATTCATACTTAGCCGTCGCGTTTTCGCGCGCTTGAAAATTTTCACTTTTCATTTAATCGCGAAAAATAGATATCGTCATTTAAAAATCTAAAAGCGTGAAATACGTACTCCAGGAGTAATAATCTTTCGATTTAGGCATTAAAAAAATAATAGGAAAACACCCTATTACTATGGGACGTTTTCGATCACTCGTCGTGCAATGCCGACTTTGTGCCTAGGGACTTCCACCTTTAAGCTGAAATTAAGATGAGGCTTGGATGGAAGCGTTTTCAAACGAGCCATTAGCTTCAGGTCAGGGCATAATTCATTGGAAGTCATTGGCGGAAAAATTCCATGAAGAA
Organism: Ischnura elegans; assembly: GCF_921293095.1. NCBI lineage: Eukaryota > Metazoa > Arthropoda > Insecta > Odonata > Coenagrionidae > Ischnura > Ischnura elegans. Next base: position 19,181,762 of record NC_060256.1, read on the forward strand.
GGTATAGTAAAGCTCGTCCACAGGCACGACCAATTCCTCAATCGCCGAGACAATTATGTCGAAAGGACACCACAAGTGTGCTTAACATTTAGCACTGAAATAATTTTTAATCAATCTCTTCGTCTTCTGATCATGACCCATCGGAGGTTGAAAAAAAACGGCCCTCGTATTTGCGAAACCCGTCCAATTTCATCCGGGTCTCATACACATAGCGGCGTACTCCTAATGGGGTCTCACGAGAAAATGATTACATCGTTCTTTTACCTTTTCATCGCATTTTCCAAGAGTTATTTAAATAATTCATAATTTGCGGGCAGGCAGGATAAGGCCTGGGTAAGAGTTTCTCTTAAATTCTGAACCGATTCTACCTTAAATAACTTAGCTTGATTTTTTTTAATACGATTCGTTGGGAAAGTATTTCTTTCTCCAAAAATTCGTTGCTACAAATTTGTCGAGATTTAACTCTAATTGCCAATTACGTCACCAATCATTTAAAGCATTGAGGTCTCTCTTAAGTCCAATCTGTTGGATTCGTTGTTTATACCCCTGGACAGCACTGCTTCATCCACGGTTTTAGCGATCAATTACCGTATCTAGCCATAAACAACCAAATAAGAGTTTCTGCTCTTGACTTATCATAAACATATAACTTACGTCACAGCCTTGAAAGTATGAAATACATACATTGAGATTTCTCAATTTATAATTAAGTATCCGCAATTTCCTTTTAATTAAATTAATTTACGAGTGTTTGTGAGATATGAAGTATAGTGGACTATAATGAAACCGGATGTTAAGACTTTGGACCGCTGATACTCTGTATTTTTACCTAGCGGAACATAGGATTCCCATCCCTTCAGTCTTTTCTCACCCTCCCTTCTTAAGCCTGTATAACTTGATTATTTTTTCCATATCTTTCAAGCGATAGTTCTTGTGATCATTTCAATGATGGCAGAAAAATAACCATTCCACAGGATCATTTTCTGTGACGGTTGCAGGGATGGGAATCCCAGACCTTTTTCAATCACTTGGCACGCCCCTTTTTCCTCTAATAAGTATGCATGTCACTATCAGTGATTGTAGCCCCACATTTTGCTTTCAATGGAATGACAGTTGCGAAACAGGAATTTTACTGAAGAAAAAAATGGAGAAAGGGATGGTGGAAAGCCTATGTGGTTCAGAAAATGAAGGGTCAAGCCAATGGTGTAGACAGGAATTTCATTTGAGGGGGGGGAAGTTCAAAACCAGGAGGAAAATTTTTAGAAAAACAGGGTACTATAGTATCCCAGATAGCATGCTAAACTTGCTGCAAGCTTGCTGGGTTTCTGCATACACCTATGAAATTATAAAAACCATACTTAATGCAGTACGTTAAAAGTTCATTTCAACGATCAATTATTATAATAATCTTAGAATATCTTATTGGATGCACTCACGAAATATAAGAGGACACACTGAAGTGCTATAAAATGATTTCTTAACCGAATTCTTCTGAAGTTTGCCCGTAAGGGAATACAGCTCTGCTACATAGTCATTCTAAGACGTCGCAACATATTTTGTAGAAGTGTTCATTCATTTCTTCTACCAACTGCATTGCATCTAGAGATAAAAAAGATCAGATCAATTAAGAGTTAACAGCTTATACAAGAATAACAAAAATCATGTTTATAGCCAGAAGAAAAATTCACCAAAAAAATTAACACAATTGTCATGGTTAGTATGCACATGTAGTATGTGAGCACAAGTGCATATGAAATAACAAAAATGCAATCATACCATAATTGTTTAATATTTCATTGGACAATAATCCATACGCACTTCAAAATTATGTTGTACTTGAGTATTTTTATAGCACTTTGAATTCCAAACACTGAGTGTCTGGCGAGCTCCAGATTTACATCGATTTTGAAACTTTCTTACAAAAACTTCATTGTTCTTTCATTAAAAAAATCATAATGGGTTTTGAACTAATTTTAAAACTTCATTTTCGAAAAAAACTTCATTTAAGAAATATTTTTTAAATTCATGATTTTTCAATATTTTGTTTTCTTTTATGATGGAAAATAATTGTGCTTTTATGTTTTGGGTGTGATATGTACCCCCTGGATCCCCCCTGGCTATGCCACTGGGCCACTCGGTCGGGCGATCACTTTTTTATTCTCTGAAAAGCTTTTCCTCAGACTACCACTCTGATTGACGGGAAAAATGATCGTGTAATTCTGGCGTTAGGATCCATGTTTTTGTATGGTCATGAAGACCTGCATCCCTGAACTTAACAAACTCTTTAAGTCACCTTATACATCAAGTTTTACACCACTTATCTCCCCTCGGTTCTTTCCTATTCGTGTGTGCCTCCTTTGTGAACTCAGTCTTCTTCCTGATGTCACTATTCCTCCAATTCACTGCCCAATTGGTTGCTGGTGATGCTTTACAAAACCGCATAATTGTGGTCTTCTTATGATTAATGTTCATTCAATGTTCCTTACACTGATTATGAAGCCCTTCATCTAGTGCTAGTGAACCTTTTGCTGACTGGCTAATCAATGCCTGATTTTTGGTGAATCTCAATGATAATACATCAATACCCCCACTGCTACTGATCAAGGGCATACCCAGGATCAAAATGATGACCCTAATAAAAATTGAAAGGATGTTGTCTGGGACAGTGGCACAGTGAGGAGGGAGATTGGGGGATAAAACCCCCCCAAGAGCCCAAGTTCAATCCATTTTACTTAATTGGTTTGCTATTACTAATAGGGTAGTGTATGGATTAATAAAATATCCCTCAGAAAGCTGTAAAACTAACCATTTTGAACCATTTATCTTAAAATTCCGCAATTTATTAATCTTGCACCTACCGCTTATCCTGGTGGGTACACCATACCCCCACACACACTGGTATTAGTTGCACCTAAACCTCCCCACAGCCTTAAATCCCAGCTACGCCCCTGGTCCGGGAAAAATTTGGAGGTGTAACAAAATGAACAAAATAGTGATTGAATGTGCTGTTGTGTGAGAGCATTGGCAAGGGGAGCGTTTTGTTGCGGTCCTGGCTGGACAGCACAGTAGTGCCTCCTAACTAAACTTATTTTCTTCTAATTGTTTTTGATTCAACGTATACTTTTTCTTACTGGAACAGAATTACTTATTCTATAGACTTCACAAAACAGAGCAAAGTGGTGTGATTTGTCAAAACAGCTGGGAGGTGAGTGTGGGAGCTGTAGGAGGGTTTGAGGGATGTGCTTGCCTTAGATTGCTTGAGCTATTACAAAAAAAGATACCTGCCAGAGCAACACTGAGAGCATTATCATAGAATTTAATTTTATTTTCATATCTGACAGAAAAAGTGGCGTTGCCAGGAATTTCGTCCCGGGGGTCCAACATAAGGGGGCGGGGTAATTTGTGAAAAATTGCGTACTAAGTAGAGGGCTTTAAACTTATTTGGACACTTTTCACAATCTAAAAAAACTTTATTTGCTGAAGAAATATGTAAATTTATAATTTTTCAACATTTTACTTTCTTTTATGAAGGAAAAATAATTGTGTTTTTATATTACCGGGGGGTCCGGACCCCCCGGGCCCCCCTCCTGGCTACGCCACTGGACAGAAATGATAAAATTAGAGGGATGGAAATGGGATAAGGAAGAAATTTCAGAATAGATAGGTATGTGAATTATTTTTTTTCTCTGACATCTAAGAACCGTTTCATGTTTTGTTATAATCCTTTAATTCTCATCCTTATCATTTGACACAACAGGCGGCGCATCTTTTTAAACTTCTCTTTCCTTTGGAAGTTTAGCCATACTATCATATTGCCTTTTTCACCAACCCTCCCTTCCATTCTTGGTTTGGAGGTATAATGTGTTATTTATTTCCCTACACCATATTCCCTCACTAAACTACCTATAACAGCACCCCTCTTGCAGGTCAAGGTGAGCTAAAAACATGATGTCACCTCGATCAACTGGGGAAATTTAAGTTCGTCAAATATACCTCAAAATAGATTTTAATAACTTCCTAGGCTGTTGGAAGTGCATTGCTTTCTGATGTGAGGGACAAGAGTTACGGTACTCGTATATTGAGGAGGGCGAGGTGGAGGTTGAGATAGAGGTAGAGATGGATATTTAGGTGGAGGTAGAGGTAGTATCGCATACAAAAGAGGTTTACACATGCAGCTTTCCCATAGCATCAACCACCAGCCAGTCTTTCACTGTGTGACATCAAGTATAATGGCTATTTGGTTAGTTGTAACATTTTTACAATGTTTAGCGATAGTAGTGGTGATGTTGACGACATGTCATCAGCATTTAATTGGTCGTTAAGTAATTGTGAATTCAGGGCTCATCCCATAAATCAAGCACTACAATATCTGGGAGAATATCACCATCTATATTTGCAACTAAAGGAATACCCAGACAAATTTCAGGAATACATACATGAGGATGTCACAGGCCTTGAACGCACCAATCATGGAGAAGCCTCCCGATATACCTCATTAAAACTTTCTCTGCTCTGTATGGACCTGAAAACGTGTCTCACAATGTTCATGGGTTATTGCATTTGCCGGATGATGCGAGACCACTTTCAAAGATAAAAGAGTTTGTCTTTGAAAGCGATGTCATGGCTACCTCCTGGTGAACCACGAGGTACACCTCTACCTTGACCCGCTCACTTTGTATGCGCCCGTAACACACAATGCATTTGTGTTGCCTCGAGGTACCACGACCTCTACCTCTATCTCCACCTCCATCTCTTACCTCCTCACTATGCGATTACCCTTAGGGGAGTCAAATTTCTTTGGAGGAGACATTTTTCAAGCTTAGGACATTATTTGAGCCACTGTCCAGTGCCTTACAGTCATAGCTCTTGTATGTAATTAATAACTTTGGCGATATCAATGAAAAGTAGACATGCCATCAAAGGACCTACAATCTCAATCATTCTCCCATTTCTATTTAAGTCCATGGAAGTGCGTTCAAGTGCAGATTCATTTCTATAGGAGGAATTAACTACGTTAGTCTGAATTACATGGTTGAATGAGTCATATGTGAGGGGGTGGCCCAGCAGGCAGTTATGCCAGCATTCATTTGATAATACATATATGCTTAAATATAACATGTCATGGGGTCTCCTTAAAATTAATTAAAATTGATCTAGATCGGTTGTGCAACTCGGATTATGCTTTGAGAGAGCATAGGGTGGTGACCCCCCTCACCCAGAAAACAGGGGACCTGAGGAAAATTTTTGAAGAGTGAAATTTGAAAAATTACATGCCTGGAAATACATTTCACATTATTTTGATTTGAACACCATGATATTAATAAATGATCACTAACTATAAGCACATGCAGTTATTATTTGTCAATTCTAGACAATAGTTTTAAAAAATTTTTTTTATTTCTATGTGGCTTTGAGGGGGATCTAACCCCTCATTTCCCCCATAGTTATGCCACTGTTCTAGATGAATAGGCAAATTGAGGTAAATGAATATCTGATCACATAAGTTTTCATTCAGATACTACGTCATTGATAGGTTTGTGTGCATGTGAGATCATAATATCTTATGAGATGCTATGACATATTTGATGCTGTATGAAATATTGCAATATTGTGCAATTGTATGCAAAGGAATTTCCGGCTAATAGGAAGACGCTGAGAGGGTCACGAGACGGACGCGACACGGGAGGCAGCTTCTTGGAGGGAAAATGCATGGGGAGTCTTGCGCTGTATGTCAGAGGGGGAGAATGTACCTGTGTGCTCTGTGAATTAAACATGTGGAATCATACATCCGACTTGTCATCTCTCTCTGCCTTCTACGAACCTGGCCCTCCCTATTAAGCTTAGTGCGTACATTATGCTAAAAGGTGATTTTAAGGTTATTTGACATCTCATTGAAACAATCTTGAAACTCCTGAAAAACCAATAAGGAAAATGAAAATCCATCACAAGAATATGCTATGTTATGCCAATAAAAAAATTATCAAATGCTCCGATACTGATATGGTGATGGCCAAATATCGACCAGTAGTCATGTTTTTATGTCTTTGGTTTACCCTTAAATCTTTTAATTTTCATTTTGGAAATGATTTGCTGACTTGTTAATGAAAGTAAAATTTAGCTTGATTTGTCACTTTGTTGAAATATAATAGACTAAGGTTTCAACCCTCAATGCCACTGTGACAATGGTATACTTTGCGGTTTAAGAATTAGTTTGTCATAAGAGGCTAAACTAAGTTTTAATTTCACTATGAGGTTTTTTAACCTTTTTATTTTTGCAATGATGCCATTCTTTGTATCCCTTAACCAAAAATGAATTTTTTCACCCTGCAATTACTTAGCATTTCTTTTGTGAATCACATTCCACTTATAAAAATTCACAGCGTGCAATGAGCAGAAATGATTGTGCTCTTCTCTATCTTCAAAAGTTAAATTGTAAAGAGCTCTGCTATGTTCCAATACATCTCTCTTTTAATTTGGTTGTAGGTTGGAATGATCAAGTTTTCGAAAAAAGGATACGAATTCCTTTACAAAAGGATAAAATATCCCCCGCACCAAGTCTGATTGAAGAACTCAAGTGCTCCGTACAGTGCAAGTTCCAGTCTGCTCTCCAGATGTGGTTGTTGCACTGATGACACATATAATTAAGGTACTGTGAAAATTATGTTTCTTAGTTCAGGCACAAGATACCGATTTCTTAGCTTTGGTATGTTCATCACTCCTATTCAGGACATTTCCCAGTGAGAAATGGATCATCGAATCTACGTCGAATCTACGTCGATTCGACGACTATAGCTCGATATGTGGTCGATGTCGATTTTATTTGTTCAACGACGATTTTTCGACGTGTTATTCTCATTGGTCAGCGGGGTCAGTGTGTCGATTGGCTAGTGATGTTGTGACAAAGTCTTAAAATTAACGGTGAGACTCTATTAAAACATATATGACACAAATAATAAACCTAAAATTAAATAATTATTTTATTAATTCATACACATTAGTCTTAATCTCGGAGAACAATCTTTGATTCCTTTTCATTCTGTGTCTTTACTGGAAGCGCATGGCGTTGAAGCTTGAAGGCAGTCTCCAACAGTCTCTACCGGTCTCTACTAATTTTTGGACTCAGTCGATCTGATAAGCCGGTTGAACCGTGGGAAACCTGTGTCGGTTGTTGTCGGTGTTTCGTTTCGTGTCATTTCGATACCTTTAGCCTCATGTCATAGATATCAACATCTCACATTTTTTCTCGAGGGTTTCTGATTATTATTGAAGATAAATACGAAGGACTTGAGATTACAATTCACCATAATAAATTTGAAACTGTCTAATTATTTCAGCCTCCATTTGTTTAGACAATGGGTGCTCGAGCGAAATCTGTCGTTGGGGCAGCAATAGATGCTCTTTATTAGCCGAAAAGATGTATATTTCCGTAATTATTATTAGGAATCGCAGGTAAGAAGACGGTATCACGTCGATATAGAAAACACATCGATGACATCGACATCGAAAACACGTCGATGACATCGACGTCGAAAACACGTCAATTTTCGGACCATATAGACATCGATCGATGTGTTGCCGTCAAGGTTTTACCGATGACTACTTCGACGTCGAATCGACGGCGATTCGATGAATCATTTCTCACTGGGTTTAAGCACTCTCATTTGACACAATTCTTATCTGACAGTTTTTTGTTCAACCATAAGTCATAAGGCATATTGTTCTCAATAGCTTTACGCTTACATCTATTTAAAATAAAACTTGCAGTATACTAAGCTTCACCCCAAAAACTCAGAGACATCCCAGCACTTAATATCGTACACCTTAAAATGCTCACAAGTTGTTGATTCAATCTTTCAGCTACCGCCAGTGACAGTCTATGAATAACCCCATTCCTGACCCAAAAATTTCCATTTCACTATAAAAATATTTACCTCCATCATCTGTTGGGAAACTAATTGATTTCCTCTCATGCAGATTCTCAAAAGTTAAAAATCTTACAACGTGTGACACTTGAGAATTTTCAGTCACTAGATAGTTGTGTGGAGCCAATCTCAGGATTTTTGACCTGTGAACACAATTATGATGACAGAACAGTTATGATTTTTAAATGAATGCAAATGTAATCTGGCTATCACTGTTACTTTATCCAATATGCCTGATATATTCTTACAGTTGCCCTCATACTTACATCAAAGTTCAAAATCACCACTTCTCCATCTCAGAAAATCCCAGCCCAATTTCTTTCAAATTGTTTTCGGGAACTGTACCTTGCCTGTATGCATGTGGAAATCCGACACTAATCCATCTGAGGCAGTGAGTACAAAATGTTTCACTCTGAGTGCACTTCGTTAAGATGGAACATACTAGCAAAACAAGCAGATGCCTGATAATGGCACCATTTATTCATCCAATGAAATTTGAGCTGGCCTGGGTAAACTTAAAAATTTATATCTTACAAAATGAAAAACGGACGTACTTTCCACACTCAACCATTATGTTCATACTCACCTTGATTGTCCACAAAATTCAAATTATTTCTTGGTTCAAGAACTCGGTCTATTGACATTTGGTTAGATATCACTGGAACTTCGGTGCCTTGCAGCCAATACATTTTAACTAGAGGATATCTAAGATACCCCATTATTAAATGTATCCCAATATAGTGCCTCCTCATATGTCCCAATACATATACTGTGTCTTCTTAGATAGTCTTCACAGTTTTCAGCTCTCTTTCCTGCACAGAGTAGAGACAATTATTTTTTGTTGCATCTTCCCAAACGTCAAATACTTCGGGAAAGATTACAATACTCCTTTCTTTCCCTGATACCTATTCTATGGCTTGACTTGGCTACAGAAGACTTTCATCCCGAGGAGCTCCTTTCATTTGCATTCTAGAAATAAAGAAAATTTCACATTCAGCAAAGGAGTATTGATCCGTGGAGTAAGTTGAGAAAATAAAGGGACTAAATATTAAGCTAAATAGTACATCAGTTACTCAATTTATTAACCATAAATGAAGCCAGAGCATAATTGAAGGTTAATTGCCACTGGGCACCATTCATATAGAAAGGTTTTATACGCAAAGTAGTTGTCAAAGACAATTCCTGGAGTTCATATTGGAAAAGAAGTCTGCCGAAGAAGAGTGTTCATAGGGTATGAAGCCGTAGCCAAAGGAAGGGTAGAAGAGGAGGCTGGGGAATATTAGATAAATAAAAAAATGAAGGGAAAGGAAGAGTAATGCTCCATTGTAACTTAGAATGGCACACTTCAAGTTAAAATCATAACTAATAAAAATAGAGGGAATATCTTCAGTTAGGTATTTGTTAGATGAGTTATTTTGTAATTTACTTAGTTAATTATGTAGTTACTTCATGGACATCCTTACTGCGATTAGTTTACAACTTTAAAAATTGGGAGTCGATTTGGTTCCCGGGAATAAATGTTAAAAATCATATCAAATATGTGGAATAAAGTAAAAAAAATGTTTAGATCTTAAGGTGGTTACTTAAAAAGCTCATTCACCTTGCTCTTTTCCGCAACAGTAGTCTTTTAGGCTCTGGATAAACCCAAAGCATCTAAATTTGGACTTAATCTTGTCCTAAGAAATTTTTTTCATTTACTTTTTTCCTTCCTACTTGTACAGTGATGTCATGGCAAAATTAACAGTGCCGGAATGCACTTCCCTTAACATTTTTTAGGAGTGAAATATTAAGTACTCTTTGTTTTTTATAGCTAGTAATTAGTTAAATTTTATTTAAAAAAATTATGCTTTGGCTAAAAATGTAAATATTAGAAATTATGGGGCAACAGGACAATTAAGTAATTTGTGTTATTCGACAACTATGCCTTATGTTAACCAGCGCCAAAATAGCATTCTGGCATGTTCTGACACCATGGCACCATTGCACTTGTACCATTACCAATGAGTATCAATCTCATCGTAACTAGACATGTCAACTGGGACATAAGGTCATGATGGATCCAGTTATCCCAAAAGTTAATATGAATGAAAATGACATGGAGATATTTATTATGTAACTTCACCTAGCACTGAAATACCTTTATAATTCCTTTAAAATAACCGCTTTGCTCAGCTGCAGATAATGATGCAAAAATGATGAGGAAAATTGCGATGATGAGGAAAATTCAGAAGGGTGCTGGACTAACCTACTCAATTGAAGATCTTTCAAATACCTACTGTAAATGATGTAAAAAACAGGAACAAAAATACTGTTAGAGCAGCATTGTTTTATCCCATTTTTAGGAGTACAGTACAACATCAGGTTTGTGAAACTCAGGGAAAGGACTCGTATCTCTGCACCCAAGTAAGGAAGGTGGATGTGTGACTTCTTATTTCTCTGCTGCTGAGGAAGGGGAATTTGCCAATGCAATTAAAGTTACGGAAAACATGGCTTTGGCCTTACTGGTGAAGAGGTATTAGACATTGAAACAGTGTTATATTGTTCTAAAAAAACTCAATACCAGATTCAAAAATCAGTATGACCTGCCACGGCCTGGTTTTTCTAGTTTTGTAATAGGGTCATCCATTTAAGTTTCCTCAAGCCATTCTGCACACTCGTTGCGACCAAACTAATCTGGAGAAATTCATGGCTTTTTTGAAAAATAAACAGCTCTCCTTCAGAAACTTGGTTTGAAAGGGAAGCCAGGCCAAATATTCAACTGTGACGAGATTCTGTCACGATCCCTCCAAAACCTATGAGCACTATTTGTCATAATATTCAAAGCAAAAGAAGTACCTCTAGAAGACAAAACACTGCAACATTGCTTTGTATTTCTGCTAATGGTATGATGCTTCCTCTATTAAAAGTGTTTTGAGAGGAAAATCTGTGAGGTCTTCATAATATACTGTCCTAATACAATGGCCTTAAAATTCATATTTATCAAAAAAACTGCATAAACCAATATTTTTTCTAATCATTTAGAAGTGCTTAGATAGATCCAGTGACTCAAAATAGTTTTGGCTGCTCTGAAATGGGATTTACCATGGGCTGATCCAGTTACCCTAAAGTCGTGGAATAACTGGGGCCAACTGAGACATGAAAGTAATATTAATATAAAATATTATTAACTGGTAGAAATTACATTCAAGTCTCATGACGTGTTAGTCCGATAGTTGATAAAACATTGCATGTTTTTTTCTCAGCCATCTACTGATGTTATCTGTACAAAAAAAAAGTTTTGAAAATGATATTGTAGTATCACATTGAAAATCCATTCCCCAGTTACTCCGGAGCAACTTACAATGCACCAATTGTATACCATTGTTTACTCTTGTATTTATTTACATTTAATAATATTTCTTGGGGTTTTAGGTCAATGTAAAACAAGTTATAGCCAACGTTTCGATTTATTTAAAATCATCCTCAGGGCTATGAAAGAGAAAACATGAGCAATATAAAATACAAAAATGACAACGATATACAATATTTTTACATAAAAATGTATTACATATTGTATTTATATATCTATTGTATTTATTGAAATTTTCTGCAATAGTTCTTATGCATAAAATAGTATGCATTTTTAATAATGTACCGAATTTTATTAAACATTCATACATTCTTATTAAAATGTATACAAATTTTCATTGGGATAGGTATTTATTACTTTCACTTGTTAATGTTTTCGGTTCAAACGACTCAAATATTTCGAAGTTAACCATTTTAAAGTATATTTTTCCGATACAAGACTTCAGGACTGAATTTCCATGTACATCCGCCGGTGTAAATGACAGAATCAAAGGATACACTCAGCAATAATGAGATTAGATGTTTCAAATATGGTTTAAGAAAGGAATACAAAAGTAAAATTTTTTATTTAATTCATACTGTGTGCAAAAGCCAAGAAGTGAACCGAGATTCGCAACTTTTGAAGTTGCGCGGTACTGAGTTGAAATAGTTTAATCCGTGGCAAACAGATGGGGTAAGTGCTCCAGTCGAGGCTTGGCCGATCTGCCCCTTGTCCGCCCATTGCCAGAGTTATCGGCCACCAATATTTAAATCTTTCCAAGGTGGATAACGAAGGGCGGAGATGCCGCATTATGATTTATTTCATAGATTTAAAAAAATTCTATTGCATAAATTATATGATAAATCCTCATTTATTCATTGGTTTTCGATAGTAATCGTGGCGATATCGATGGTCTGCGCGTTAAATTCACTCTCAATTTTGGCATGTATTATTTTATTTGGCTTACACTATATTCGTAGTTTTATGAATCACGAAGATTATCACCGATAAGCTGCCTACGTATTGTTCATTGAGATTGTGATAAATTCTCAAAAATGTAATGAAAAGCACTTTTATGGGTAAATGTACCTGTGAATGCAATTTATCCTTTTAAAAACTTTATGAACTCCATTAATCGGATCACTTAAGTTCATAGGGTATTTGCTTTTTATTAAAATGTTGATAACTTCAACGCGATCTTTTATTTTTTGTGGTGGTTGTGCCAACCAATCCATGGAAGGCAAGTCATTTGCGCCATCGAAGAAGAATGGGGAAGGTGTAAAGAAACGCGGCATCGACTCTTCGCTGTTATGAACGGAGGACACGCCAAGGGGACAAAGGTTTAACGTCCCATTGGACGGACGAATCGCTGTACTTTGATTGCCCTCAACACACCACCCACGTAAGAGTCAAGTTTAATGCAACGCAATAGGACGCCAGTACTCTAAACGTTGAATCCTTTCTCTAATCGCAGCTCTGAAGGGGTTTTTAAACACTAAAAGGGGTGTATGGTGACGTCGTCCGTCATCACACTTCTATGCTTTATAGTTTTGTCTTCGATATTGTAAACATTCCATTCCCATACTGCTCGTAAAGTTCTAGAATTCGTTTCCTATCGTAATTTAGTTGAATTTGTGTAATAGATACTTATTAACCCCTTTTAACAACATATTTATCGTTAGAAAATCCTTATAAAAGTTTCGTGAAATATAATATTTACGTTTTTTCATACATTCTGGAAATGGTTAAAGTAGTTTGACATGTCTATTTGATGTGAGGGAGGGGTTCGGGTTGGTGTGGTTGTATAAGTACTGGCTTCCCATTATGAGGTTCCAGGTTCAAAATCTGGCGTTGGCGGAGATTTTTCAGGGACTCCAGTATCCCTGCTTTGAGTCCTGTGAGGTTGTAATGAAATTTGCGTGGTGAAGACCTTTCTCAGTTTCATTTCGAGTACAGCACGCCGTCTGTCGGGTGGGACGTTGTAAGCCGTGGTCCCATTGACGCCTTCCGTTCAGACCACGCTAATGTAGACGCCGGGTTTCTCTCCGCCCTTCTTTGCGTACCATGTCCTCATGGCGCAAGTGACCGTGGCCATCGGTCGCCTCCTCTAAATACCACACGTTGAAATGAGGGAATTTGAGCTTGAAATCGCTGCGCCCGCCTTCAAACTCGTTCTTGCGTAGATGTAATTATGCTCTGAGCCATCAATGGCCGGTAAGCTCACTTTCATCATAATATGAAAGCGGTCGAATAATTGTATGCCCATGCACATCGTGTTAAGTGGTGGTCTTGATTGCGAGGTAATTCACCGTGATTGTACCGAGTTACATTCTATTTGTGCTCTCAAATAATCGCGATAAATTACCGTTAATCCGTTGTACCGACCACAGTTGAATTCGATTGAGATTTGGTAATAGAATTTGCATTGTAAAGTCCTCCCTGCGTTGCAAATGACTGAGGCTATATTATATTTTTTTCTAGTTTGAAGCAAAATTGACGAGATGTATGAATAGACGCTGGAAGTTTCATTTTCTGTGGATCTGTATATGGTTGCATATGGGTTTATTTAATACGTAGCCTTCGGCAGTGGCGCAGGGAGGGGGGGTTTTGGGGGATAACCCCACCTCCCCCGGAGCTCAGAGAAATTTTTAAGTTTAATCCATTTTAGTTAATTTGATTGATCTTACTAGAATAGTGTATCAACAAAATATCCCTCAAAAAGCCGTAAAACTCACCATTTTGAACCATTTACCTTAGAATTCCGCAATGTATTAATATCGCACCTACCGCTTATCCCGGTGGGTATTCCATACCCCCACGCACCCCGGTATTAGTTGTACCTAAACACCCCCAGTCTTAATTTCTAGCTGCGCCCCTAACCTTTGGAATAACTTTTTCTCGAATTAGACTGGAAGTAGGGGCGGGGCGTAGCCAGGAATTTCTTTCGGAGGGTAAGTCCAAAACCAGAGGGGAAAATTTTGAAAAAGCA